>NC_069392.1:72332240-72524740 GCF_027475565.1 Acinonyx jubatus | reverse complement strand
AGAGTATCTCAGTAAAATAGAAAGTCTCATCAGTTATTTAATGAGGACTTAAAAGTAAATCTTTTTCCCTATTATGCGATTAAGAATGACTATATTTTTATTCCTCATTAAATCTCAGAGTTCTAAGAGACAGAATTTTATTTCAGTCTCTTACTTTATTCCAACTTTTGTTTTCTCGGTTTGTACGTGTGTGTATGTGTGTATCCATGGTGTGTCAGTATCTGGAGATTATGGTGACTCTGTCCTCTTTCCCTTAAAATCTATTGTGTTAAAATAGCAGGCAGAAGAGGGTTTTACTTTTTTTTCCTAGTAGTTTACTTCTATTTTATGCAGGCAAACTGCCCATCCAGATGGTAGAATTTCACCTGTAAGCAATCTGAAGCGATAGGTTAATTCTGACATTTTATAGAGCCCTTTCTTTTCTTTTCATACAGTGCAACTAAGTGCAGAGTAACCATTCAAGGTAATGTTTCCTCCCCCCCCCCCAACCTTTAAAGCACTTCCTGCTGTGATTGGTTCTTTTTTTTCCCCCAAATCTGTATTTTGGGCTCAATTAAAAATCTTTGACTTTAGGCACTTTGCTGCTGTTGTCAAAACCACATCTGATGAAATCTCTGACCACTTCTAATATGTGTAAATGAGGAAGTGATGGCAGAAGTGAGGGAACAAGTGTCGATTAGCAGGTTAGTGGCTGAGAAGCAGATCATTGTAATTTTATAAGCTCAACATTCCACTGGCTTTGATGAATTCACTGTTACTTTTCTCCTCCCACCAAATTTGCAAATGTACACCAACTCACACCTTCTTAGGTAATGCCTAACATGGTGTTAGCTACCAGAATCCTGAAATTTGATTTTGTTTTCAGTGTGGCTAGCCTCTGGTGGCTTATGTGGCTGAGTAAACTGGAGAAATGGTTTGCAGTGATTTTGTTGACCTGTTACTGAAGAATTCCATTATTTCCCAAACCAGGTTTTAGGTATGTTTTCAAAGTAGAGTGTAAAAGGGAAAGGGAGTCTTGCAGACTGTTTTTACTCATAATAATTGTATTTATACTGTATTTACAAGTTATTTTTGAATGCTACCCCCTCGTTTTTATTTCTAGAAATCCTTCGTTTGCATGAATTATTTCTTGAGTTATTTACATAGTAAAGATGGCTCTAGGGGCCTCTTCTCCTCCTGACTTAGTCCCTTGGGAGAACATTTTTGAAAGTCCTCATCTTATACCTGTTAAGATTTGAGACCCTGGTCGTGCTATTATTTGTTGCCCCTCCCCTTTTTTTTTTTTTTCTGTTTCCTGTTTCACACATGTTAATTCCTATGGGCATTTTCTTCTTAAAATGATGAGATTTTCATTGTCCAGCAGCAAGCCACATTTTCTGGAGTTATTGAACTCTGAAATAGGAAACCTGTGGGCGCTCCATTTTACCCTCCCCAGAAGCTGTTGCTGCAGTCCAGGGGAATTACAGCCCCGTGACCGTGACCGAGAACGTTACAGTAGTTTCACTAAAGCATCCCAAGGTCTTGTTTCAGGTATTGCAACAAAATCAACATTGGTTTGTGGCCAGTGAATCCAGGGTTCCTGGCAGTGTTCTTACCCAGTTGTTTCTCATATTTCCCTTGCAAACTTTCCCATTGGTTGGGGTCTGTGGAGAGATTTCAGTGACTGGCTGGGGGAAATGTTTGGGAGAACATTTGCGTATCAAAGCAGCCTAAATATTTGCAAAAATGTTTGCTTGAGAAAAAGAGAATCCACTCAGGATTGGGAAGTAACTCACTAAAACATTTGAAAAGCGTTTGTCCTTTACCCAAGTATATTATTCATGAAGGAAGGCCTCGCCTGAATTTCAGGGGTCATCCTAGAATCTGTATTTTTAAAGAGCAGATGAGATGATACATGTTTTTGCCATGATGAAGGTCTGTACCTATATGTGGCATAAAAGTGCAAAAAAAAAAAAAAAGGAAAAGAAAAGACACATGCATTTAAAAATGAATTGGTTTTTGTTTAGTGAGCCAATAAAACAAAAATGCAGAGAAAGGCCTCATGAAATGATTAGGATTGAATACCTATTGAACAGCTAGCTCTAACCTCATTTTTCCCCTGTTATATGTTTTTCCCCCACAAAACACAACTGTATTGCAATGATAGGGCATTCGATTCCTTGGAGTTCCTAGGCTTTCTCTTAATTGTAATGATTTTGAATGGCAGATCTTTCTCCTTTTTTTTTCCTTGGTAAAGAGTTTCACGTGGGCATTTTTGTGCTCAAATTATTAAAGTTTTAACTGCATTTCACTTTTGGTTTGGAAACAGAACATATAAAACTCAATGCAGGCCAATTTTCCCAATTTGTTAACAATGTAGGAGTTGAGCATTGACAATTACTGTACTTAAAAGCCCCTCAGATCAGGTGTTATTTTACCATCTGGACATTTTAATTAGTAATAAAAATGTGGATCTGGATACACAGAAATAGGATCTACGGTACACAATGGCCCAATGCACTCTTGGTGCCGACGTGTGCGTGGCTACATTTTACAAGTGTGTGTACGTGTGTGAGTGTGTTCATATGTAATTGTGTGTTGAGTATGTGTTCATTCCTCCTAGAAAACCCAGGCCTAGGATTTTGGAGCCTTTTTCAAACTGGGCATTATCGCAATACTGGAATATTTGGCTACTTTTCTTTAATATGAAGTAAAAATGTATGATATATACTTGCATTCCTAAGTAAGACTTGCTTAAATCTTTGTAATGCTCCTACTTCCTCATGAAGTACGTGGTATGGCATGACCATACAATGCTGACGTCAGAAGTGGGCTTGGGCAGATGTGGCTCCGTTTCGTAGCTGTGTGCTCTAAGGCAAATACATTAACCTCTCTGAATCTCCTTTTTCCTTACATATTGGATGAAGCTATTAATGCTCATAGTTTTTTGTGGTTTTTTTTTCAACGTTTATTTATTTTTGGGACAGAGAGAGACAGAGCATGAATGGGGGAGGGGCAGAGAGAGAGGGAGACACAGAATCGGAAACAGGCTCCAGGCTCCGAGCCATCAGCCCAGAGCCCTACGCGGGGCTCGAACTCACGAACCGCGAGATCGTGACCTGGCTGAAGTCGGACGCTTAACCGACTGCGCCACCCAGGCACCCCTTAATGCTCATAGTTAATGATACCTACCTAACAGGATTATGATGAAGCTTATAAGAACACGTGTGTGAAAGCTCCTGATAAAAACAAAGAGCTGTAACAATTGATTTTTAATGCAAATGACCAATTCTTAACCCACATACCATCTTCATAATGCAATGAACTGTCTCAAATTCAAAGATAAGAGAGATGCAAATATATAAGATTATGTTAGGTTATTAACAAATAGTAACTTTGGGACTGCCAGAAAATGTATTACTAATTATATACATCAAAAAAATTGACCCATTTTTATTAAGTGTCTGGATATGCTCTTTGAAATAATGTTATTCTTAATTAAGGCAGAAGCGGGTGCATTTGAGGGAAATAGTGACCCTCTGGAGAAATGGAGAGTGAAAATAGTTTAAGGAAATGAGTCTTCGCGTCTTCTCTTTCGGAAAGATGCATACACGTTTTTCTCAATCATCATGAATTTCGTGTTTGCAAGCCAGTGTGGCTACTTGAACGATAGTCACTATTGTTTAGAAGAACCTACCCGTTACAATTTATATATGTGTATACCTACCTATGTATCATATGTAAATTTCCTCAAGCACGTGTCATCCCCAGGAATTGAGGGTGTTAAAATCACTGTTTGACACTGGACCAGATGCATTTGGACACTTGTGTAGAAAGCTTTTTCAGGTTTTAGCATGGGTCCAGTTCTCTTCCTGAGAGTTCTTCAGGAAAAAGAAGACTGTTTCCTTTATTTGAAAGCATGACATACTGAATGGTGGTACACCGTGGTATACTGACACCATTTTGGTCATTTCTTGTTCCCTCCTTTAATGCAACACGTGCACACCTTGGTCGTAGTCCAGATATTATTTACCTGATGTTTCTAACAACAAATATTTATTATCACGGACCACCTGGTTTTAATGAGGGTCTTAGAGAGCTTGTGAGACTTGTCTCTGGGACATGGGATTAGCGGCCGTATGCAGAGCTGCTTTCTGGGGGGCTGCTAGGAGGAGCTGAATTCACCTGACGTGGTCTTCAGAGAATTCATTAATTTGATAAATATTAAGTAGACCATTGAAAGAATAGGCACATGCCAATTATGACTGTACAGCTCGTAAGATTTTTTTTGACTAAAAACGGGAACTGGTTTCATTGAATGTTCCGTCAGTTTCACTCACATGTCCCAATCTGATGAACGATTTCCTTTACATCTCCTAATCTGGGGAACAGATAGAGTCTTCACATTATTTGTCCTGAAATTTTTTAAACGAGGCTACAGGTCTCCTCTTTGAAACTCCATTTGACAAAAATGGCCATGTGTACCTTAGCCTTTAGATTTCAGTAGCCACAGTCACGAAGTGAGAAAGAAATTGTGAAACTTCTTTAGAAATTGTCTCATAAAAGGGATTCAGTTAAAAATTGGGGGGGGGGGCAGCATTTAAAATTTAATAAAAAAAAAAAGTAATTCAAAGTAAAGTCTGCAGCCAAACTCCTTAATTGTGATGCATTTGCCGAGTTCCCCTCTCCCATCGTCGGGCCTGCTCTCGTGCCATATGGCCTACCATGGAACATTTAACTTGTCAGATATAATGGATTGTCCTGGAAGCAGATTTTTGCTTTGAGCACTCGGCTCCTTTCTTGCATTTCACTCTCAGCTCCAGGCTGCAGGATGAAGGATTGTGGTGGAAAATGCAAAGGAGAGACACACAGTTGATTCCCCTTAAGAGAGTGACCTATATGCCACAGAATTTTACCCACGTAAAGAGGCATTATCCCCGTCACTGGCCTTAGCAGGCTGCATGTCAAAATCGTTTAAATTTGCCTGGACTTAACAGATTGTGCAAACATTTCAGAATTGAGTGCTTAGGAATAATAAAACATCGTCATTTTAACTTATGCAGAAATGGTGTAGCCACATCAGCCAAAGGATAAGTATTATTTATCGTGACCTACATGTAACCTAAGCCACCTGGTGTGCGGATGCTGTAAATTAAGTTCAACTCCCAATCTACTGAGAATGCTTAAGAAAAATAAAATCACCTTGTGGAGATGTTACATGGCTTCATTGTTTCTGTTTGGTGAGTAGATGTGAGGTTGAATTGATCCTTTAGGTGGATGGACAAGTGGCTGTTAATTATCTTACCAAGCAGGCTCTCCATCTTGAAACTTAAATGCACGCCTTCCGTTTATTCCAGCCTATTTGAAATTAGACATTGAACATCCTATGGATTATTTAATTTTTATGTGTAGACATAAAAACTGTAGTATTGGATGTCTATTTTAATTTGGTGCTTTCATGAGGTAATTCATTTTTTTTTTTCAAGTTGCGATACGGTTTCTGGAATCACAAGCTTAGAAAGCTCTAGGAGGAGTGTGTGACTTTTGCATTCATAGGAAAATTTCCTTAAAAGAATAAAGTGTCCCTTTCTATATGTACATGTACGTAGGTGCCAGGTACTCTTCTAGTGTGACCTACTCTAGCCCCAAATATTATAACACAGAGACCCAAATACTCAATCAAGCACAAACAAGTAGAAAAATAAGTAACCCATGTATCTAGTTTAACCATACAAATGATACATATTTAACTGCTCTAGGGTTACAAAAATTCATTAGTAGATTTGTATCTAACACATGGAAATACACTAAAAGAGAGTCCATTTACAAAAGTTAATCTGACATACTCACCAGAACATGTGTGTTTATATGTTAGAAATTTAATATTTAATTTACAAATTCACGTATTACAGATAACTCTTAGCATAGGACTATAAAAACTATAGTGACCTTGAAAACTGATATAACCACACTTCCATACAAAGAAGAATTACATCTTTTTAATGGAAAGATGGAAAGTTTTCCATGAGGCAGCTAGGAAATCTCTGTTAAAGTCAGAGTTTAATAATAAGTGTACTTGTGTATATTTCTCACTGATCCTAAACTGAGCATGCTTGTTTTATTAATGCTACTGATAGGATGACTTTTCCCCCCTCCCTGTATTCAAATTTTGGTCAGGCTTAGTGAGTTTGGGTGGTGGCTGGCCAGAGCCAGCTCTTGTTGGGGCATGTGCGCCCTCTGCTGGCTGCTCAGATAGGAACCGCCTGGTCTATGGGGCTCTTGTTTCACTTTTCAGGGTTGGGTTTTTTGGTATGTTTTGTTTTTGCGTTTTTATAAAAATAATCATATATTTGTGATATAGTGATTATAAAGTTGTAGGCTAATACTGAGAGTGACAGCCAATTTGTTTCTGTTGGAAAATAAAGTTTTTTTGTTTTTTTTTTTATCTGTTTGTTTGCTTTTGCAAAATAGATTACTGATAGGTCAGATAACACATAGAGTATATGCCAGTCTTGAACTTTTAAGTGGGTGATGTCATATTACATTGATTGCATTTTTGTTGCTTTCATAGTTCCTCCTGGACTCGTTACGCTTATGGAGAATGTTTGTTTGACTAAGTTGGGAATGGACTTAAGAAAGATAAATCACTGAAATTTTGTAGTATGACCCTTGTAGGTAATGGATGTGGTAGCTAATCCCTAGCAGAAAACTCCCTGATAGTGGCAATAGTTTTCACTTGCTTTGTGAAGAAAAATGAGCATGTATTTACAATGCAATGTTTTATAAAGGCATTTTTGGTTTCCCTGCAGACCAAATCAACCTTTCCTCTGGCAGACTTTGAGAATGGTAGTTTGAGCAGAACCTCTTTTTGTTTTGTTTTTTTCTCTTTTGGTTGTTGTTTGTAGAGTGTGAGATGTTAAAGGAGCAGATTACTGATGGCCCCTTTATCGCCAGGTCACGGGGCCAACTTAACTTCCACAAGGGCAGTCACAGTGGCCACCGCTTGGATGGAGATGTGGTTCTGGTGGTGAAGACCAGGGCTCTGTGGAATGGATATGTCTTTAAAATAGCAAGGTTTTTTGACAAGGTTCTTTGTTGACAAGGTTTCACCAGTTTCTTTATAATAATTAATTATGTAAAAGTGATTTCCACATATTTCTTCAATTGAAAGGACTCGATTGAATCAATTTGGTAATTGTGTCACTGAAAGGACAGCTGAGATTTTTGCAGCTCTTTTGTCTTCTGTTGTAAACTTCTCTGATTTGTAAGCTGTTGCCTTCAAAATTCCCAAACCATCTCCCTCCAATATGGAACTATCAAAGAGTTTAGAGTTAAGGAAGGAGGGAAATGTTATTTAAGTTTTTTTTCCAGTTTTCTGGCTTTCCAATTTTAGGTACCAGTTATCTTAAAGTTTGTTTCGAATAAAAATGATGTAAATGTCTCTCATTTGTTTAACATTGTCTGGTAACTGTGAACCATATTCTAACACATATCAACTTGCCACTAAGTCGGTTACAATAGCATCTTGCGTGGAAGCTCAGATACACAGCTCTCCTGTTGCCGCCTGTTACCACGATGAGGTTCTGTTAGGCATTCTCTTCCTCTGTGCTTTTCAGTACACCCATTACACTCCTTACCGATGTACATTGTTGGGTTTGCTCCCTAGCATTTCAACCAACTAAACCCTCCCTCTTGAGAATAATGTCCATCATTGATGTACCAGCAGCCAACACGTGGTACACAGAGGCATCAACAAATATTTATTTTCATATCTCATGGTTTTTTGACCTCTTTTACACTCATTCAGGTGATCATTTTTGCAAGTTTCAGAACTGAAAAGTGCTGTCTGTAAACATATCTTCCATGTCATGTATTTGATTTTCTTGCCTATTTTGGTAGTATGAGGTCGGTATTCTGACTACTCCCCTTGTCCTTCCTCCGTTCTTCTCCTTGACCATTTTTCCCACGGCCTCTCCTCTTCCTTCCTGTGCCCCCCGCCTTCCTCTCCTGATATAGTCATGCTTATGTATTCAGTAATTAGGAGGCTTTTCTTAAACATCATAGTGTGGGACTCAGTGGCTCATGTAACTTTATCTTTGAATCATCATCTTCCTTTAAAAGTGACTAGTGTCACTGGGGAGTCAGACTCTGAGGAATTTGGTCCTGTGTACCTTCCACTTTGGTTGCTGTGGGCCCTGTCTCTTAAAGTTGATCTTGAAGAGCAGGTTCAAGAATTAGCAGTCTTCCTACTTACATGCTCTGAGATGTATTTTGAATTTTGGGCTATTACCCCCAGCTTCTCAGTGATGTATGTTTAGGAAACATAGACCTAGTGTAATTCAATGCTAAGGCCGGAGAAACGATCATCTAATATATTGGTCATCTAATATATGTTAACAAATGACATTTATATTATCTTCCACCTGGGATTCACAATGGAGGCACCTGGCTGGCTCCATCAGAAAAGCGTGCGACTCTTGATCTCGGGGTCATGAGTTTGAGTCCCATGTTGGGTGTAGTGATTACTTAAATAAATAAAACTTTAAAAAATGTTAAATGTTACTTATATACGTGTGTATATATCTAAGTACAATGCCTATATATATTATACACATGTCTAAATGGTATTTAAAATCTTCATGAAATTCTCATCTGTCTTACTTTTGTACAGTCTTGGGTATCATATCAAATGTATGTGTGGTTTCCTTTAGAGTAATACTCATTATATTCTTGTTAGTTGTAGGCTCAACTTGAAAACCGAGGCCATTGCTTATGTGCCATGGTGCTAAATCATGTAATTTTCCTTTGTAGACACTATAACAAACATAATACTAACAAACCTTTTCCTCTGTTTTCTGTTCCACTTACTCAGAGTTTGGTCAGTGTTAGTCTTTACACTTAAGATTAGTAAGACTCTATTAGAACATCGGCTTAATGGGCAGCAAATGGTTTATTGCTAAAAGTGATTTGCGTGGTAAAGCATAGCTCTAGATTTTCTTAAATTTTGCTGATAAATTCCAAAAAATTTAGCCAGGCAACAGAATCTTTACTCATATGATGTTTCTATTGCGTCTGACCAGAAATGTCACAGATCTCGCCCAGAGGGATCAAAGGGCCAGATTCTCTCCCTTTGTATGGACTTGAGATGCCTTCCGTAGAGCATGGAAAGGGTGGAGGGGCCCTTTTAACAAACTAGGTTCGCTAGAGGTTGGTCCTGAAGTGTAAAGGTGACTTTGGTCTTCGGGTAGAATGGGGGAAGGGGACACATTCAGAGCAGTGGCCAGTGGGACTGAAAGAAGGGGAGGAGCCTTTCACCTCTCAGACTCTCAAGTCTTGACATTCCGTCATTTATTAGGAGAATATATGTGGGAGTGTGAGACTAATTTCTGTAAGACAACCAGTCTTCATTAGTGGAGATGAACAAGTTTAAAGGCTAAGTATGCTGCTGGAAAAAGGTTTCTGAAACAGAACTGTCAGAAAGGACCCCAGAGATAAACAGTTGTTTGTTTTTTTAAAAAAAATTTAATGTTTATTTACTTTTGAGAGAGAGACAGAAGGAGAGAGAGAGAGAGAGAGCACAAGCTGGGGAGGGGCAGAGAGAGAGAGAGAGAGAGAGAGAGAGAGACAAGACAGACAGAATCTGAAGCAGACTCCAGGCCCTGAGCTGTCAGCACAGAGCCCGACACAAGGCTCAAACCTCATGAGCCATGAGATCATGACCTGAGCCATGATGCTCAACCGACAGAGCCACGCAGGCACCCCGACAGTTGCTTGTTTTTTTTTTTAAGCCCAGTTAAATAGGTTGGATCAGGTAGTAATCTATTTTTTGTTGTTGTTGTTGTTATTGTTGCTGTTCACCTGTTCACCAGGCTACCAGGTTTACTGAAGTTTCATCTAACCTTAGAGGCTATGCCTGTCACTTTAAATTGGTTACTGTTATCCCTGGCTTGTTAGACTAACCAGTGGAATTTTATTTAAAAAAAAAAAATAGAATACCGGATTCTACTCTGTTGAATGCAGATACCCTGGGGTAGAGAAGCCAGGAATCTGTTTTTAAGAAACCTCTCACTAATGGTTCTCATGATCAGCCAAGTTTCTTAGCCCAGAATAGCCCATCCATCCTGTGTCCTCCTTTCCTCCTGTGAATCTAGTGGAAATATTTATTTCTGCTTGCTTTGATACCTGTAATATATATTGCAAGACTGACCTTTCCTCATTTTTATATAAAAGCAATTATACTTCTTCGAATAAAAAAAATAAGCTTTCAAATGCATATGTTGTTTCTTCAGAGGCCACACAAACCCTTAATTGCTGTGGTTGTGTTATAGCCAATCATCATGCACACAAACTGCGGTAACAATATAAAACAGGGGAGGCAGAACTGTTAAGATCTTCTTCACATAAAGCCAGTGGTAAGTTACTCATTAGAAGTAAGTTGAGTGATTTCAGGGTTGCCCTTAGTCCTTCAGGTCTCCAGGGGACCCTTGTACAAATTGCTGATTCAGAAAATCATTACTCTGGTGGCTGAAGTGGCACTTTAGTGGCCTTAAAGAGTTATTTGACACACCTCCCCAAACAGCTAAGTTATCCCCGTGATTATGTTGATTAATTGCACACTCTGTGGAATTAGCGTTATTTTCAGTGAAAGATTTTCCTGCATTTGGAAAATAAAGCATAAAACTCATGTGCTTTAATTTGATAATGTGTGCGCTTCTCTGAAGCATGACACTGAGCGTGAGGGGATTATTTTGGCTGTTGTCTAGGGCACGTGAAATAATCCTAAAACAGTACTTTTCATCTTGCATCTAGAAGGTAATTTTTGGTGTACCAGAGGATGGTCATTCAAAATGCCTGTCTGTTCTAACATTTTCATCCATCAAAGGACTTGAGGACTCCTTCTTGCCTTACAAATTGAGTTAAAATGATTTGAGGGGAGGGTTGTGGTACACATTGAGAAGAAGACAGGTGGAGTAATCTTTGTTAGCACAGCAGATACTGACATTATATCTAGAATACTCCAAAAAGAAGTGGGATATATCTAAAGGGGCTTTGATACTGGAATTGGAAGTTTGTGTTCTAGCTTTATCTCCTGATACCTGTATAATGTCTTCTACATGTCTAAGTTGGTTGCTCTTTCTTCATTTTAGTGACACAGCTATAAAACTAGAGAGGAAAATGCCCCTCTGAGAACTTCTGAGGGTGTATTGTCTTAAGTATGTAAGTTAAATTACTTTGCGTACCATACAGTGCTTTACAAATGGGAGTGCTTTAAGGAGAATTGAATATAGATTCTGAACCATAGGCAGTCCCGCAAAAGGAAGAATTTTGGTGGTGTCTCAAGATAGTTGGCGTAGCTGGAATTTTAGTCCACCCACTGGTTTGAAGGCAGCACAGTGTCTAGACGAGATGAGGTGAATCAGTGACAAAATGCAGCCAAAACTCATAATTTTCCAGGATCAGAGCTATAGATCATTACTGAGTATTCTATGTTTATGACTACAGCACATCCCTGAAAGACAGGACTGATGCTGGTCTTTTCTGGGGACATGGATAGCTCCCAACTTCCATCATCCCTTGCTACACGCCATGTGCACAGCCACATTTCCCCCCAGTTTTCTTTCTGGTCTCAATTCAGGAAGAAGGGAAGGAAGAGAATTTTCTAGGCTGTGGAATGACTAGTTTATCTGCTGAAATTGAGTTGTAATTCTTTTAGCATAAAATTTATTAAATTGGGATTTTTTAGTGCCTATAGATGAAGACAGAGTTGTCCTGGAACAGTGAGATTTTGTAGGAGACAACCAGTGCTCTTTGAATTTGAGACATCAGAAGAATAATGTCAACTTCTGATTTCTTGCAAATGCAGGCTCGTACTACCAGTCAAAGACCAGGGGTAATTAAAGTTGACCAGCTAGTCAGAGCTGGTCATACACAAAGGTGTATCTGCATAGAAACATCATAAAAAATGAAAAATGTTTTTAGATCAATTTAATTAAAATCAAATTGATTTTTAGACATACTATTTATTTCATAAAACATTACAAACCTATATTAACCCAACACATTCTTAGTGTTATGTTTTTTTTTAAATAATAGTAGCTCCTGAAGTTCCTCATGACTTGCATTAAATGACAAAAAGATGGAGGCAGATCTGTGTTCAGATAAGTTTAGGATATATGGTATTAAGCTAAAATAAATGTCTGCACTGCAGGACTTCTCAGAGGCTTTAACATGCTAAGCTATAATGTAAATTTCTGGGGGGATGGATATAAGTAGCTTGTAACATTTCCTAGACTCTTTAAATTAGCCTTCCTTTTGTTTTTTGGAGCCTGTTGTGGGGTTACTATTTCAGAGAAGACTCTCATAAGCGATGCTGTGTTGTCCTACATTATATTTTTTCTTACGCTCTTCTCTGTGCATGCATCTTAATACGAAGTCATATTCTTCACATAGGGAACGTGTACAGATGCAGTTTGCTGCCATGTTTTTGTTGATTAGTTGCTTCAAGTCAACATGGAGATGGTTGCAGTTTATTATATGATGTCACAGGTTCTGGTGTACGTCAGTTGCACTGCTGTAAAGTACCAAGAGACCTTTTAGGGATAAAATACCATGTAAATGTAAATTATCACCACCTATAAGACACTTTCATTAATTTCATATCAAATTCATGAGCGTTTTGAGCTCTGGGATTTGAGTCTTCAGTATTGGGCTTCTCACTTATTTATAGTTTTTGTTTTTTTGTTTTTTTTCTTTTCCCCTCCGGAGTTTTAAGTAGCAGCACAGAATAGTGCTAAGAGCACAGCCTTTGGAATCAAACTGCCAGGGTTTGAATCCTGGTTAGGTCACTCAACTGCCTGTGTAACTAACCTCAGTCAGTTTTCTGTGTCTCAGTTTCCTCATCTATAAAATGGTGTTTATATTACCTGCCTCCCAGGGTTGTTGTGCAGATTGAATAAATCAGTCTGCATATGCCCTTTGTGTAGTGGGCAGTAATACATGGCAAGGACTCAGTTATTCTTATTTGGGTAAAGGAGGGAAAAGCGAGCATGGAAAAGATGAAAGGTCTGTAAATAATAACCTCACATATGCTTTCAGAGCCACCAAAAATTTCAGTCATTGTTTAGTGAAATAGTCTTTTCAATATGCAAAAAAAAAAAATAGGGTAACCAGGGATGATGGGTTGGGGTTGGGGACAGAGATTTATTCTGATCCGAACATGGTTATGATGAGTTCCCCAGTCTGATGCCAGGGAACAAAAGGCTCATTCTTCAGTTCCCAGAATGAGGATTAACATCGAAACAGCCTTGCTTGGCTTGTCCTGAAGCATCAGATAATTTTTCATTAAGGCTTTTCATGGGATGATATGTTCCACTGGTATAGGTACATCTTTTTCAGTGGTGGATGAAATACCTACCATGTATATTTCATTTTTAAAGTGACCTTTTAAGAATGAAAGGCCAGAAAGCCAAACATGACCTTGTTATTACCCTACTGGTCAACCACAGCCTATCTTCAGAAATCATGTTATCAGTAAGTTGTTCTTGTCTGTTTCCATGTGGATTAGAATTGTTCAGGTGCAGTAATCTACCAAAGGTGATACTTCTTGGATGTATCCTTGTAAATAAATGGACTTATGAGATCATGTTTGCTTTAAGTGATGTTTTCATTCTCATCCGGTTTCCTTGGCATTCCCTTACAATAGGATACCATGGATATATTGAAAGAAAAAAAAATAGAAGTCAAATGGAAAATGATGTAAGAATATAAAAGTATTACATTTGGAATTTTATAGACCTTTGTTAACAATAATGCCCCTAAACAAAAACCATTTTTTCCCCCTTATCTTCCCAGGGCAGCAAGATAAAGGCTTTATTGAATAGATCAACAAAAATATTGGCCTTTAAAAAAATTGGAAGCAGCTTATGTTTTCTGCTTAGGTTTGTGTTTCAAGGGCAACAGAAGAAGCAAGGGAATCCTTTATTGATTATCAATTGCTGCCATTTTTAATAGTCAAATTTAAATATAGGTTTTAGCAGCTGATGGGTTCAATTTGGTCAAAACACGTGTTGACTTTCTGGATTGTTTGCTCACTGTAGATGCCGACTTATTCTAGAGAAGGGGCTGCGTGTTGATCTCCTTTGTCTCCAGAAGGATTGATTGACGGATGTTGTGTCTGCTCATTTACAGCATTTTTCTTGCTTAATTTAAAAAATTGTGACATAGTATTACATGTTCCTTGTATACATCATTTTTGCAGAAGAAAGTTGTTTAGCCAATATGTCGACTTAGTTTATGAAATCCTCTCTATAGCTTTCATTCAGCCTTCAGTGTACTCCATTAGGTCATATCATTTGTTTCGTGCAAGGCAAATCATCACCAGCAGCAAAGTTTAACATTTGGTCCTTTTAGGTATAAAAATGAATCAAATGCCTGACAAGATTGGTTTCTGGTATATATTTCAGAATCCCCCCCCCCACCCCTTTACGGGCATACAACAAATGTTACTAACGGGTACTTTTAGTTTCTAAAATATGGACAGCAGTAGTCCATGCAGTAAAAGACTTGAGCGATTAATGCCACCCTTATGCCTCTTCTGAGTAGTTTTCGCCATGGGGCTTGGCACTGCCACCATTGTCTTTGTGCCAAAAAATATCCGCAGCGGCTGTCGCATCGTCGTACTAGAGGGTTGTCTCGAAAATTCCGCAGTGAACGCGCCGGGTTTGTTCATCGCTGCTATCTCTTTTAAATATTGGGAAAATAGAACCTTCAGCTCTTTCAGGGCTTCATTGTGGTTGTGGGGATGGGGGGGGAGGTGGGTGTCGAAGAATGGAGAAAGGAGGAAAGAAGCTGTCCGCGCCAGCCAGTAGGTATAAGTGACAAAAACCCATGCCTGACATAGAGGAAACGCAGATAGTTAGGGGCTTTTGTGTTCATGAGCACAGATAGTCACTTAAGAATCCTACTTAGACATGTTATCAGTGCTCTTGAAAATTTTATTATCTGAAACAAATGTTCCAGCGAATTTTAAGCAGAAAATCAACATCAAAACCATAGCTAATTTTTAATGGACAGTTTACACAAAAGATATATATATGTACATATATATATTCTTTAGAAACTGAGATGTCATTGTAAAATGGCTGCTGTTTGTCATTAGCAAATGATAGTAATAGATATAATATGTTTGAGAAGGTGCTCGGGTTGCCCACAGTCCCTGATTATTTTGCTCCCAAACAGGGGTTTGGGCTGTGAGGGCAGATTTATAGTTGAATTTGGGAACAAAAAGATGTAATAAAGTTAAAGGCTTACACTATCAGAATGAAATGTGTTCTCTCATGATCTCTGGAGCGATCTATTTGATGGTAAAAGTGGATGCTACAGATGAAATCTTTACAAGGAGCATAATCCTAAAAAAAAAAAAATTTTAAAAAAAAGTGCACCTCCCAGCCTCCTGCTGGCTGCGCTGCCTCTTTGGTACCTCGCAGACTTCGACAGAGTCCTGGACGGGTGCCCATTGATGTCATGGAAACACTCAAATTACTGAGAATGATTCATGTCTATGCTGGTCTCTTATCCTCCCCCACACAAACAGGAGTAGATTTTTAACCCTGACAACTTGTAATTTGCAGTGGGTTTATTTTTGTATCTGGATAAATATTTTTTAACAAGCAAAATTAAGATTAAGCAGTCTGTATCTGATATGATAGTAAAGAATGCTGGGTCTATGTAGCCAAGAGTACTTTGGGGACTCTGTGCAGCGTGAATTCATATTCTTCTCGTCTCTCCCTCCTCCTTCTCTCCCTTCCTTCCTACCCCCTTGCTCTTTTCATTTCATTCTCCCTCTCTTTATTTCTCTCCTTTCTCTTCCGTTTATTTTCATTCATATTCTCTTTCCCTCCCTCCCTCCCTCCCTCTCTTCTTCTTCTTCTTCTTCTTCTTCTTCTTCTTCTTCTTCTTCTTCTTCTTCTTCTCTCCCTCTTCCTCTCCCTCTCCCTCTCCCTCTCCCTCTCCCTCTCCCTCTCCCTCTCCCTCTCTCTCCCTCCTCCCGTCTCTTTCCCCCTTACTATTTGCACTGATCTTCTACCTTTAAAATGATGGAAGGAATAGCCCCAGCTTATATATATGAATTGAGACAAATCCTGGTAGGAACCAGATCTCTGTGCTGGAGTCAGGGGTGGGAAATAATACCAGGTGGTGAAATTCTATAGGGGATAGCTTCAGTAATTCCTTCTAGAGAAAAATTAGATAGCCCTTCTTCCTTCCTACTATATTTTGCAATCTGATTTTTAGAAATTACCCAAACAGGACACTAGATGTTTGTTCACTTAACAGGGAAGTCAGAGTAAATTCTCCTTTATCCATCTATCTTTCTATCTGTCTGTCTGCCTACCTCCCTACTCCACCTGCTTTTCTGATTGTTAAACAAGTGGATATTACATCAAAGTGAACTATGTGGTGGCTGTATTGAAGATTTTTAGACATAAGAGCATAAGGAAGGACATATGTCATTTGATAGCTCATAAAGGTTGAGCTTTTTCTGTTAGTAATATTTACAAAGAGAAATTAAGGAGTATAAGTTTACACTTGGTTTACACAGAAGAGTACGTATGTCTATATGACCACTTATGCTTCTGAAATGGGTAAACGTGTCTTTTCTTTAATGTAAAATCCTCATACAATGAAAGTTATTCTCTTAGATCTTTCTTGATAGACAGTCTATGAGATGGTATCCTGTTCCATTGGAATTGAAACTGATACGGACATTGATTTTCTACTTTGCCCTCAACACAATACCAGAAATGGGGTAGGGGGGAAGTGTTTTCCTAAGCCTGAGATTCATTGAAGCTAGTAGAAGAGTTAATACCGAGAGAGAAATTTTAAAACTCAGGTTTGGCTTTTTTTTTGAAAATCATCTTCTGTTTTGTGTATATAGTGACTTAGCTACAAGGTGCACTTTTGACAAGATAGAAGATTTATTAAAGATAGGTTCTTTGTGTGGTGTCAGGAAGGTAGACTCTAATAGCATTGTCATTGAACCAAAAGTTAAAAAATGACTACTGTTACTTTTAACATTTATTTTAACTGGAGTTGAGGGAGGAAAACTTGGGGGTTGTAAACTTTAGAAGGATTTCAATTCAGTGTCTCAGAATACCACTGTTGAGTCTTCCCATTGGAAAAAAGAACAGTAGAGTCCTGGGTGTAAAGGACTATGTACGCTTAAGTTCTACTCTTGAAGAAAGAAGTAACCCTCCCTCTTGGGGTGGGGCTTATGTTCTGGGCACCTAGTCATGTCACTAGTCCTTTTTAATGTCGTAATACGGATCAATTTTCTATGACAACTCTTCATATGTCACTAAATTCTACTGCTTAGATCTCTTGAAATGTGGTTTCATTGTCTCCCTTGCAGATTATTAAGGCTAAAGATACTTCTAAAATAAACAAACGAGCAGCCTTGATGTTATCCTTAGATGTGGCCAGATAGCATCTGAGGCTTTATATATCTCTGTAGATCCATCTACGGATAAAAACTGAGTTGTTAGAATTGGAACCAGACACTGATGTTGCCTTATTCCTTGTTCCACTGGGTCCGTTGGTAGAATCTGAATTTGGGTTCAGAGGGGGCAATTTTTCAACAGCCCCCTTTCCCAAATGTAAATTCCATCATCATTTCGATCATTATAGGGTGTACCCCTGGGAAAGGGAGCTTAAAAGAGAGAGAGAGAGAGAGAGAGAGAGAGTCAGAATTTTGAGTAGTTTCTTTGCTATATTCACCATCTGGAGAGCCTTGATTGATTAGCTTTGGCCTCACCATTAAGTGTCAATATAATCAATGGGAATTACTAGACTAGGGTCATTACATAGATAATTTGCCTGCTGTGTAAATAAAAATGAAATTGTTTAAATTTTGTGAGAGAAAGAAAGTGAAAATAAGGGCTGACAATTTGTTTGTTAGAGAAAGTGGAGGCCATTGGAATGACAGTTTTTGGAAGTGTGGAGCAGTTTGGCTAAGAATAGGAATGAAGGATATTTTTTTTCCAGTTTATCATAGCCAGAGTGAGGAAGTGCTGTTCCCTCTCTTGCTTGCATACATTTGCCCGTAGTGCCTACTTTACGTATGTAAACATCGGGGAAGAGAAGTGGATGTCTGTTACCTGGAGATTTTTTTTTTTTTAAAGGAAAAACGTAATTTACACTTTTTTGTTGTTTCTCTTGGCAGGTAAAACAGAAAGGGGCTCCTACTCATCTTATGGGAGAGAATCAAACTTACAGGGTTGCCACCAGGTAAGTGAGACTCTTGCTTGGGGAAGGGTTGAGAGAATTAACCTGGTAAATGACGGTTTGTTTTGTAAATTAGGTGATGCATCTTAGACTGTGGCACTAAGATGCACCGAAAGTCTGCCGATGCCTCCCTCTTCTAAAAAGTAACGAAATAACACAGACCTTGGAAGTAATAAACACCTCGTCTCTAGATCCCTGCTGTATCAGAACTACATTCACTGGCTTGTTTTTATTTTTTAATCCATCAGCCGGTACCAGTGGCACTGTTTGCAAACCAGCAACGCCGGTTAAAGTGGTTCTATCAAAAGAGTTTATTTGCAATTAAGAACTTGAGAATTTCTCACACTAGAAATACTTCATGCAGCCATGTGTCAGACCCTGGGTTCGGGTGGTTATTGCCTTAAATTATAGTTTTCATAGGGGCTGTATGATGTTGTGTGAAAACAGGGTTGTATTGAGGGATAAAAATGTCTGTGAAAATATGATTTGTTGTCCCTTTTTGTTTCTGAATTGTTTTTGGCTGGAAGTCAAGGCCAGCAGGCTAACAGCAAAGCCGTCTCAAGGGAAGCATGCGTGAGCTAGAAAAATAAGAATACTTTAATTAAATAATAAAATGCCAGTGTAATACAAAGGTATAGCATGTGTGTGTTTGCGTCTGTGTGCACTCTGCATTTGCATACTTTTCACTGCCCAGAGAAAGCCCAGTTCTGAAAATAATATCCAGAGCCCAAAGTATAAGCTTTAAGAGAGTTGAGTTTTTATAGATGTGTTCTTTTTCATTTCAATATTGGAATTAATCGCATCTTTAAAATCTTTTGTTTGGGATTCCTTTTTCTTTTTTGCATTGGTTTCTTACTTTGGAAAACTCTTGATAAAATTGAATAATCCTATCAAATATTCAAAGCTTTCTACTGTTTTATTCCTCATTTAAGCAGAATGTACCTTCTTGTGCTAGAAAGGGAATGCTTGCTCTCTGGAACCCTCTCACCCTCCCATTTTCTTTAGTGAAATGGGTAAAAAAAAATCAGTTTTGAATTTTTGAAACAACCTGTTTAATATATCCTGGAAAATGCAAGCAAATAGTTTTAGCAATGAAATAGAGCCCGTGAAGGATTTACCTTTATGGATCAGTCATATGTCACTAAAGGTGGAATGGAATTCTGGTGGAGGTTTACTCCCGCCCCCCCCCCCCCCCGATATATTTGCATTTTTAAAGTTGCCTCCTCTGGCCCAGCTACCAATTCAATCCTATTCGGCATCTAAAAGATTGGTTGCGATGAGGGGAACTGTGCTTGGTTAAGAAGTCCTGCTGCACAAGCTGCAGAGTACAGTTCATGGCAGTTTGTTTGGAAAGAATTCTGCAGGAAAGAAATTTACAGCCATTCCAGCGCAACGGAAACATCTTTGGAATGTGAGTGCAAATGTTCGGGGCAGATAGCTCGGGCGACAAGCCTCTTAGTGCCGAGTCTCTAGTGTAAAGCTCCCAATTCCTGCAGAAGAGCCGGTTCCTGTGTATCTGGTTTCTGAGGGTCAAGGCAGAGGTCATTAGAGTTTTGGGGAGAAGAAAGTTGACAACATCCTTCCTTTTTGCAGATGGTCATGGCAGAGGTCTCTGTTTTCGCTGGGCCTCTTTTTCTGGTCAATGAGAGAATAGGCTTCCTCGCCCCTGTATCCTTTCTTACTAATAGGAATTGGCGTGATTCCTCACAGACACAAAGATTTCCTCTGCTGAGTAAGCGCGAGGCCCCTTAACTTGTTAAAGCATCATCCAGACCGCGTGAGTCTGTCTGTGTATGTGCAGGGACACAGACCCTCCCTCGGTTTGTGGGAAATACTTCCCTCGGGTGAAACTGAAGTGATTTTTTTGGCAGACACAAGGTGAGGAGTGGAAGGGGGCAGAGGGTGGAGTAGAGGTGGACGGACTGGTGTGTGATGGCTGAATTTCCGGGCCTTGGGAGGCTCATTTTGAGACATTCATGTCCAGGAAAATTCTGTTGTATATAGGAGTATGAGTGCATATGCTTTTCTTAAAAAGTCTTCATAATGTAGCTGTGGAGTGTGGCGATTCTGTCATTCTTATTTCTGCTTCGTGGTCGTGAGTCTTGCAAAAACCGACTATCTCTGTGCTTAGCATGGTCTCAGCAGTATCCATGAACAGTGTGATCACTTAAGGATAAATAAAAGAGCAAAATTTTGGAAATTCCCTGATTGAGAAAATTGAGGCTGGAGAGGAAAAGTGCACATCCTATGAATTTCTTCTGCTTTCCGTGAAATTTGAGAATAGAGCAGACCATGGTGTGTCTCTTCCAGTGAATGTTTCTCTTATGCCGAATTGCTTTTTGAATCCCAGTCTCCAACACCAGCTATGCAAACCAAAAAGAAAGGCAAAGTCTCGGGTACTTGGGCTTCAAGTCTAAGTAGCAGATCACAGCTGAAATGATTCCCCACTGTGTGGTAAGGTGAGTGGCTTCCTGGAGAGAAAGCTTTTGTTTTCTCCTGTTTACTACATTATACAGATGCTGGGTGGAAATCCTATAGATGGTATGCCCTGAGGAGCTCCAAAAGCAGCTTTATCATATTATAACAATGTATCCTGTGGACTTAGAGGATTGAGCACTGTTACATGGGAACATGCTTATATTCCAATCCCAAATAGCCTTTTGTCTGGTGTAGAGAAATAGCGGTGGTAAGCAACAGGTAGCAAAATGCTGTCCTGGAGAAATAAATTATTATTTTGAAGTGTATGGTATTTCGAAAATGCATCAGGTTAAAAAAATATTACACGTATCTGTGATGTCCCTCTTGAGGATTTAACATGAATAGTGAAAAACATGTGGCTTTTTGAAAAGTAGATATTTTAGCCAAAAAAACAGAAGCTGGCAGGTTTTTTTTAAGTTGTTTTCATTAAAAATAGTAATATGAATTCATTAATGCATTTCCACGTAAAATTATCAGAAATAAACATGGTAACTTTTTCAGACTTTTGAAACTGTGTAGATAATGAACCAATAGGCAAAAGCAAAGCGGCCAAATGGACTTTTTTTTAGTCCTCACTAAATATGGCAAAACTAATTTAAATCAAATTGGGGTACGGAAATCACACCCAGGCTTAAAATGTTCTTGCCAAATTGCAACCTCATACTACTTTTACTGAGAGAAAATAAAATTTTTAATGGAAAGTCTGACAGAAATGAAAATGAGCGGAAATGAAGTTTTTCGCAAGATAGTCCAACCTCTATCCGGTAACCAATAACTAATACCTAATGGGCATCATTGAAGATCACAAAAGGAAAAAAAAAAAACAATGTCATTTGCTTTTGGCCTCTTTTGCTGCTTTGAATAGGATGTTTGGTGAATGCAAACTTTCTAATCTTGCCGAGATCTTCTGTTTTTGAATGGAATGATGATGTCAACACAAGTGATTGTTATTAAGGCAGAAGTTTTCTCCTTAAATGAAAGTTCAGGATGGATTATCAGGAATTGTTTGTCTTTTCTTTTTTGGGATATAGACCAGGTCTACGGCAATCGTTTCATTATTAGTATCTCCTGGGCAAGTTTTGTGGGGTGTGTGTGTGTGTGTGTGTGTGTGTGTGTGTGTACTATATGGAAAGCTGGGCCCTATCTGAGACCAATTAAATTAGAATCTTCTGAGTTGGGCCTTTGCTTTTCTGACAGTTCCCAGGTGATGTACTGTGTAGCTAGGTTTGATGATTTCCTAGAATGTTCTATAGGAATGTACTGTATTTTAAAGATGTGTTCAAAAACTGGTATTGCCAGTGACCTTGAAAGAGCTTTTAGACTTTTTGCCTTAATTTGATTATTCAAGACATGGATATATACTGCATAAAAACTTCATTTAAAAGGCAGTGAGAATTAGTGATTTACTGAAAATCAGGAGGACGCCTTGAGGTCTTTATACAAAATTCTGCAACTGTGAATGTCCCAGCCCATATCTTGTTTTCTCTAGTGAAGTCCAAGGCTCTAACCTCAACTGCATTCTTTTTCTTTCTCAGCAAGTAATCAAATAGGACTATGCTGATAAAGTTATTTGATGTTGAGATCTTAAAACCAACGGGATTTAAGAATTAGGCATAATCTCAGATACTTTTGTTAAATTCCAGAAACTTTGAAACTATAGAAAATGGATCTTCTCTATATGAAATTTGACTTGCTCATAAACTTCGTTTTTGCTTCATTGAAATTAAACATTATAGTTGGTTCTGAAACGAATTACACATTTATGAACTGATTGTTTTTCTTTTGATTATTTTTATTTTTGATACAGACAGAATTACAAGTGACTTAATTCGAAAACTTTTGGCCCCTTTAAGTTTTCCTTATCTAAAGTCAAAATAGGAAGCATGGAAGCAAAAAAAGGCATGAAATCCTTTGTTCTTAAAAAAAATGGCTACTTGGATCTTGTGGAAGCAGAAATGCATCTTGTTTTTTACTTTGACATTACACTTAAATGTTTGTTCATAGCAGACAGTAAATCAGTCTGGGTCCAATGCATTCTTCCGAGGACCCTCTACCGCCCACGTACTGTGCCTGTGTATTGCCTTATGCTTCCCTTCCATAGCGCCTCTTGGATTGTTGAATGCTGATTTCCGGCAAGATTCTGTAAACTCCTACAAGGCAGGGGCCACGTTGGCTTTATCTTGCACTATGTGTACTCTGTGCCTAGCAGGGTGAGAATTGTGATAACCTAAGGTTTATGGCCCCAGCATCACATTTTGAGACCGGGAAGTCGGAATAGCAATGTATGGGAACCATTAGTTAGCATTGTTTTCATGCCTACAAAAATGAGAAAATCCATACTGTCTCAAAGAAAGTCCTTTGGAAGTCTGCCCTTCTAATGTGCTGTGCAGACCCCGGAATGATACACAGGTCATAGCGTGGAAAGTCGCTCATCACTTACAGGGCGCCGGGTACTGGCCCCGTGCTGGTCTCACTGTTCTAGGCTGAACGTTCTCAAAGGAGATGATGAGAGAATTCTATGTTCTGGGTTTCCGGTGGGCATGTTATTGGAACCAAAGGTGAGAATCCAGTCCCATCCTTTTGGAGTATGCCAGTGAGGACAGTGAGGCAGAGTATTTATAATTATGATGACTTCAGACATCACAGGGCCCGAGTTTACCGCGTGTGTGCCATCGCGACTGTGCCCCAGGCAGTTGTTCACACAGCAGCTTGTTTGTTTTGGGGGCATTGTTAATGGGTGGACCTCTCACCCAACACCAGCCATCCCAAAACTCACCAAAGGGGAGAATGGAGACATTCTTTCATCGCATTGGTGAGCAGATATTTATTGGCCCTCTACCTGTGTGTTAGGTACAATGGAAAAAAACAAGGGGAGGCTCTTACATGTTTTCCCTTCAACCCCCATAGCAGCTTTCTGAACAGAGACCATCAAGCTCCATTTATTTAATTAAAAAAATGTTCAGACATCTTACGTAGCATAAATTTCCAAATACTTAGAAAAATTGAAAAAACAATAAAATGAAGTGTCGTATACCCACCACTTATATTAAACAGTTGCTAATATTTGTTATATTTGCTTCATGTAGATGAATGTATATGTACATTTTTCAGTGAACCATTGTTAAGTGGCAGACCTAATAAGATTTCACCCCTAGATTTTTCACATCTTTTAAAATTAAAAACACTTAGCCATTGAAATAAAATACTATTATCACTCCTAAAGAAAATAATAATAATTTCCCAATCTAATACCCTATTTGTATTCACCTTTCTTAAAATGTCCTCCCATGAAAATGTCCTCAGTAGCTTTTTTTTTTTTTCAGTCATCGCATTCATGCGTGGTATTTGGTTTCTGTGTCTCTTTATAATTTCTTTTAAACTAGAACAATTCCTGTAATTAAAAAAAATATATTTACTTTAAAGAAATCAGGCCAGTTGTCTTGAAAAATATTCCCCTATCTAGAATTGTCAGCTTATTTCTTTGTGGTACTGTTTAATTTGTTATCTATCACTTGTCTCACCTACAGATTGGAAATTATGTCTAAAGGTTTATTCGTATGGATGCTACACATTTTGGGCCCGAGTATGTCATAGATGATGCTATGTGCTTCATATTATATTCCATTCGGAGGCATATAATGTCAAGTTATGCTGCTACTGATGATGCTGACTTTAATCACTTGGTGAAAGTGGGGACCCCCAGAATCTTTCTCTTGTAAAGAAATCTTTCTCTTCTTGCAATCAGTAAACAGTTGTTGTGTTGATACTTTCGCACTGGGCAGATATCCCATTTCCTCCGTACTCTTAGGCTTGATGGTTTTAGCATACATTGATGATGCTTGCTTTTGAAGTAGTGATTAAAAAAAAAAAACACCATCATTTCATCTTAATTTATAGCTGATATTCTTCTGTAAAAAGCTTTCTTTCATTGCTCGTATTTTAGCACTGGTAATTTAAATATTTCATACATATACAAGTTTAATGCTAATAATCCTTGTATTAAATATGGTACTGGAGGGAACTGGAAGCATTAAAGCATTTTTAAAGTCTCTTAAGGTATATTGATTAAAAAAAAACTGTTGTGGCTCAGGCTAATGGTCAGAAAAGCTTTAATTGCAAGAAGAATAAGGCAATTACGTTTCCTTGCAAACTAAACTTTAGCATTTTGCTGAAATTTTAGACCTTATGACAATGTCTATATCACTCGCTCTTAGATGAATCTTATAAGCACTGGAGTTTCTCTAGATTCTCACATTGCCCCTCTATACTCCAGTAATTATTTTTAAAGACCTCACAAGACTGACTGTCAGTGGCTGACCGACTGAGTCCGATAGGCAGCTGTGATTCTCAAAGTTGTCTCGTTGATGGTCACTGAGATAGTGGGTCTGGTCCCTCCCCAGTCCTTGCACAACCCGGATGTGGCTGATGAGTGGATGTCAAAATGAATGGATCTCTAAAAGTTAGTCCGAGCTCAATCTAGAGGAAGCCTGGGAAGTAATAGTAGGTGCGAGTATAAACTTTTATGCTGATTGTTATTGTCCTCATTTAATGATTAAGAAAGTGAAGCCCAGAGAAGTAGAGCAAGCAGGACTAAGGTCACACCCCAAGTGAGCTTCAGAGCCGGATTCTGAACTCTAAAATATCTGGTTTTAAAGCCAGTGCTTTCCCAGTGTGGGTTCCCTGCTGCCCCACCTATGACGAGGTTTCTAGGCTCAAAGATCCATATTGCAGCCCATCTGGAAAACCACTTTTAGTAGATACCAGGCCCACTGGAGAGTCTGGGCCTAACATGGTGCCTAGAATAGTAGCTTCACTCAGGTCTGTTAAGGATGTGCTAGAACTCTGTGCCCTTGGCGGGAGGTTGGGGCGGGGTGGGGGGAACCACATGGCTCCTGACTGCCTGGCCCTTTTTGGTTGTTCTTATTTTTAAGTAAACCGCCTGTGTCTATATGCATGATCCATTCTGTAATTTCAGAATTAGCATGTGTAATTTCATTAAAACCAATAAAGCTTCACTGTGAAAAGGCTGGGGTAGAATATGCCAATTCACATTTTAGCAACAGCATGAACACTTTCTTAAAAATGTATAGATTATATTTGGGCCTTGCTTTTTGTGCAATGCAGGCAGAATATGGTTTGCTATTACATGAATTTGGATTCTTCATAGAGCAAACTAGTTTTCTGAAAATACAAGAACTACATAGAGTCAAATTCTAAAACCATACCTTTCTCAGGCTCTTAAATGTGACCCCATAATTTTTCGATTATGGCATTTAACTCACTTGTGAAATATATGAAATGACATATATGTGTTAGACGCACAGGCAAGTTTTATACAACAGTTCAGGACAGTGAGTGCATGAAAAAATGAAATTGCTTTGAGATGATTTATCGGACACCAAAAAGAAAAAAAGAAAAAGGAGTCCTGGTATCCAAATGGAAATTTCACTAGAATCTTTGGAGTAACTTCTCTTTTCCTGTAAGATGTATTTGGGAGGTTTTAATAACCACTAGCAATTAGGAACTCAGTTCATCTTTATATTTTTTATATGTAAAGAGAAAGGGGAAAATCAATTAGTGACTAAACAATTGGTTTCACACTGACGTGTACTTGATAAAAGTTAATGTTGACATGAGCCTGCCTATAGTATAGAAATCGGGATAGCCCTAAAGCTTCTTTCCAGAAGGAAGGAAGTATACTCCCAAATGCAGTGTCAGGAAAACTTTTCAATATAAAATGGCAGAAATATTTATTCCTTTATGAGCATGCTTGAAATGGTTTCATCACTAAGAAGGTATCTTCTGGAACTCTTAAAACGGAAGACCCCCAAGTTAAAATAGTGGGAACACTGCAAGATCCCAACAAAACCCCATAATCTTTTTAGAAATAAATACTTTAGAAAGGGATAGATACCGAGTCTGCTGCCGGACCTGATATGGTAACCTGCTTAGAATTGAGCCTCATCCTTTGAAAAATTGGGTGTCTGTGTTCTGGATGTTTATGTGGATTTCTTTACATATACTTTCACTCACAGATAAACTAAACTGAGCTTCCTAAAGCCTGGACCTTTTATGTTCAGTGTGTTATTTATTATCCAACAGAAGTAGTTTCTTGGGAGAAGAAAACCGGCAAGAATACATAGTTGCATTTGCTTTAGGATTTCTAGCGCATAAATGTTTTTTCATAGTATGGCACTTATTTTTGTACTTAATAAAGGGAGAAGTCCAGTTTTGGTGGGATAGCATTCTTGGCCTGGCACTTCCCCAGATTTTGTTAAATAGAATATGTCATCACTGTTTAATTCTTATGGTAACTTAATGAAATCTATGTAACCGTTGATTTCATTACTCTCTCCTTTCAAAAGACATCTTCTAGTGAAGGCTTTCTATGACATTTAAAAAAAAAAAACGCTATATACATCTTATTTTCAACCTACCTCAAAGCCACATTTGTGTAAATTTGGGACAATGACACTTCAGTGATAAGAAAGTAATTAGGAGGAATAGCATTGAGCTTTTCAAGCAGTGACCATTCTCTAGAGCTCTAGATGTGGGGGTACCTGTGTATCGGGGTCTGACTGTGCATGCACACGGAATAATCTGAGCTCATTTGTACAGTGATAATGAACAGCAGGGCACTGAATCTTTTCAGTTTTATTGGTATTGTATACAGTAAGTTATTAAATTTCATCTTTGTAATACACCTGCAGTAAAATAACAAAACATTGCTGCTCTTAAGGAACATGTGTGTGTGGTACAATGCCCTCCCCCATCATTTCAGCCCCCCCCCCAACAGCTGCTTGCAGATTTCAAGATCCATTGTATATATTCCCTTGAGCCCACCTCTAATAATCGAGACACATCTGCCATCGCAGTATTATAGGCATATGTAGTTTTATTGAAAACTATACCTGTAAAAAAATTAAATAACTCCTACCTCAATTAAATTGGCAAGCTACCTTTTGCAAAGATCATATTGCAGACCTCCCGAGACCCAGTGAGTTCATTTTATTCTTATATTACAAATCACTAAATATGTTATTTTTATTTAGCCAAGTGGCTCGTTTTTCTCATTCTTTGATAATAAGTCACTTTCATCTATTCTCACTTTTGTTTTCCTTTTCCGCCTCATCTCCACATATAAAAAAAAAAAATACCATGCAAGTTGTATGAAGGAAACACTGAGAGCCTCGCTGCAGTAAACACAGGATAAATAAAGTCAAAGGGAAAGGACCCAGCATGCAGCTTTAATTTTTAAGTGATTATTAAATAGACATAAAGGTTAAAAAATCAGGGTTAAAATATGAACTCATCTTGTGCTTTGATAGAGATTTTTACAATCTTTTTTGAGATCAATTTGATCACCATAATGGCAGAAAAGGAGATAATATGAAGAAAGAATGAGTTAAGAGGTCATACAAAGAATACATAGATGATTAGATTAGATTCCTTACCTTAATATTTACTCTTTTTTTTTGAAGAATGGGTCAATAATAAATGTCTATAAAATAAATTTTTATTCATACAGGAATAAAACAAGTATGTTAGGGTGTCTATATAATTATTCATAGTAAATTAATCATGCCACAAGTACAGTGATTTAGTTAAGAAGAAAAGTTTATGAGCTTGCTTCCTATTGTCAGAGAAAATTCCAAGGACTAGATGGCCACTATATGAACAGGAAGAAAACTGTGTACCCTTTTAGGAGCATGTGAAGGTTCCCCATTGCGTAGTTCCTTAGAAAGAAAGAATGTTTTGTGCTATTCAAAGGGCAGTGTGTGAATGGACTCAGGGAATGAGACATGGGTGCCTGTTCCCCAAGTGAGTACACTTACGAAATAGATCCTCTGATGGCAGTTGGAAAGTGGCTGGTTCCGTAGGAAAAAGTCACAGCTAAATAGTACATGATTGTTGCCCTAGTGTAGGTAGTGTAGTTGCCTTATTGATCACCAGTCAGGATTAAAAATAGTTGCATTTAGTTTAAATGATGGATTTTCTTTTTTGATAATCAAGACTGTTGATTAAAACTGTTGGTCATTTAGTTCCACTGGGGCTGCCTGTGCCCATGAGATTATTCTCGGTCTCTGATCAACTAGGGTATTTTCTGCCCCTCTCACAGTTCACAGAGATTCAGAGTCTAGTGGGGATAAAAGGCCAAGTCCTAGGGGCACTTGGCTAGCTCAGTTGGTAGAGCATTCTGTTTCTCGATCTCAGGGTTGTGAGTTCAAGCTCCACGTGGGGCGTGGAGATTACTTTTAAAAAAAAAAAAAGCCGAGTCCTAGATAGGGTCATTGCTGACAACTAGGATCCCAAACCCCAAGAGAATCAGAATTCAAGATCTTAGAAGGATTTCAACTTTGTGAGTTTGTTTGTGTTATAGAAAAATAACATTATAAATTCTAAATAAATTTTTTGAACAAAACTCATGCACATGTGGGGGAATACTACTTAATTCAGGCCATACTATTCCTTGGAAGCCCCATCAACAGAAATTTCTTCTCCTGGATGTGATTACCTTCTGTAGAAATATCTATTACCAGTGCTTTTGAACTGTGAGTTCTGTTTCTCTCACTGAGCTCTGCAACTCAGAACTGTCATGTGTAGAGTGACCGGTACAACACAACATCGACAGTGGTAAAAGATCTGCTGTGGACAATGACATGTGGCAAAGAAGAATGTCAACAGCTGCTACTACTCTGACATTGTCCCTCAAGGAGTCTTTCCGCGTCTCTACCATTTAACTGTCTCAACCAAAGAGAAATCACTAATGTAGATCTGTTCTCAGTCCTGTTGACACTTAGTTACTAAGTAAGATTTGCTTCAATTTGTTTCTAGAGTACAAGTCCTGGGTGTCATATTCTGGTAAGAATATTTAAGTTTAAGGTCCTAAACATGGAAGAAGGAACTATACTTGGATTTATTTCTAGGAGAACTTGTTCTCTATTCCCTTTTGCAAGTAACACATACATCCTATCATTCCTAGAGTCCAGACTGTCTCTATTTCATACCTCCTTACAAAGCAGATTTTTCTTCTCATTGTATCCTAAGTAACTACATTGTTTCCTAAATTTCATAGTGTACCTTCAAAAACTCAGATGCCAAGATTGGAGGCTCCTATGGAGTTCTATTCAATAGGTCTCCCTTAGTTACCTGGTGCAAATAATTTTACCTGTGTTCTAGGTATTTGTAGATACTGCTTTAGAAACAGAATGGAGACATACTAAATCAGCTCTGTAGAACCTC
The DNA here is from genome assembly GCF_027475565.1 of Acinonyx jubatus. Taxonomy (NCBI): domain Eukaryota; kingdom Metazoa; phylum Chordata; class Mammalia; order Carnivora; family Felidae; genus Acinonyx; species Acinonyx jubatus. The sequence goes on along the minus strand of NC_069392.1, from coordinate 72,494,761 downwards.
AACCAGCAATCAGAACATTCAACAATAATATATTCTACCATAACTTCATTTGGGTGTTCAGTAAATATGTATTATGAAATAGCACCCTATTTCTCCCCATCCCACCCCCCGAAGATCATGATATCACTACCCTGGTAGAGGGTTTGAGCTAATAGTACAGTCATCTAATTGGAGGCTCTAACTCATTACTTTCCAAATTTCATATTCTTACATTTATTTAGGTATATTTTTCAAGGAGATAGAGTAAAATTTGGCAACTAAGGTTTTGTGCTTTTGACCTTGAATTTTAGTGATGGAATTTCCCCCTCAAGATTAGTCCTTCCATCTGTGTTCGCTTGGTGACTGACCTCTAGATGCCATCTGAGACTGGTTTGTCTCCCTCACCCCCAGAAGCCCTCAGTTTTCAGACTTCATGGATTTGGCTTCCTCTACCAATACATCAGCCCCACCCCCCCACTCTCACAGTCACCACTGCTGCTCTCTCTACTGCTCCAGTTTCCTCCGTCCCCACCTTCTCCCTCACATGGCGGCTGAAGTGCTTTTCTGCACAAAATCCTGATGCTGTTATGCCCTTGCTTAGCCTCCTTTCATGGCTTCAGAGGCCCATCCTTACCATGATGTACAGACTCTTGATAGCCTGGCCCTGGTCCTGGCCTCCAGACTTGTCCTACACACTCACTCACATCTGTTCCAGCCATACTGAGCTGTTTGTAGTTCCCTTAAGGGCTCTTTCATAATTGTCTCTGTCTTTACAAGAGCCCTTCCATTGGCCTGGAATATCTTCATCCTCTTTCTCCTTCTCCCCTTACATTCATTTTACCAGGTGACTCACACTCTTTATCCAAGATTCAGTTCATGCCTTGTTTCTTCCAGGGACCCTCGCTGTTATACCCAGGCCACAATGAGGGGCTCTCTTCTGTACACAGGTGCCACTGCTCCTGACAGTTGTCACACTCCCCACAGCCAGAGAATGCCAGGGAGCAGGCCCGACATCTGCATCCCTGGTGCCTAACAGAGGACACTCAGTGAGTGTTTGCTCAAATGTCATTGGATGGATAAGTAAATGAATAAATGCACCAACAACAGTAATGAATCCTACAACTGTGAGCAAATGACGTATTTAAGCACTTTCATGCAAATTTCTTGTCTTAGATCAATCATGCTGGTGACCCCAGTGAGGTAGGTACTATTTTCAATCCCCATTGATAACAAAACAGAAGCACTCAGAGCAGTTTTGTCACTATTAATAGCAGGTGGCAGAGATGGGACTAGGGGGCAAAGTCCTTCGGCTCCAGATTTATCATTTTCCGTATCACTTCTTTATTTCTGGATAAAGTTGGTGACACTTTTTGTCAGAGCAAATAGCCCACAGAGTCTTCTCGTAGATGGTTCCCCTCTCTTTTCACTGTTAACTTAGGTATCATCTAGCTTAGTGCACTGGGACCTCCGTCAGTAAGACCGCATTTCTAAGGAGGCTATGATGAACCTGGCAGTCTGTATATCTAGAGCATTGCCTTTAGAGGCCACGAAAGAGAGTATGTATTTTGAATGTTTCTCATTAAGTAACTACAAATTGCACACAACGTGGTACATATTCCCTACAGCATCAGTTGCCGGTCAGTGGTAGTAACTCTACTCCACTGGTAGAAAGGCCACAAGCTGCCTAAGCATGGTGAGGCCTTGAAGCCCATGGGTGAAGTACAATACCAGCTGTGTCTCGGGGCACCTGGGTGGCTCAGTCAGTTAAGCATCTGACTCTTGATTTTGGCTCAGGTCATGATGTCACGGTTTGTGGGTTCGAGCCCCACATCGGGCTCTGCACTGACAGCACGGAGCCTGCTTGGGATTCTCTCTCTCCGTCTCTCTCTCTGCCCCTCAAAAGAAATAAATAAACTTAAAAATAAAATACCAACTGCGTCTTGTCTCCCAGGTTTCCTCCTTCATTCTCCTGGGTACATCTTTCCTGATAGAGGCTGGGTAGAAACAGGAAGAAGTGGATGAGCTGAGTAGATCATGATTTGCTTCTTCACGTTTCCCTCACACGATTCTTTTTCTTTTAACCTTGAGGTTGGACACGAAAACAACAACAACAACAACAACAACTAATGATGATAATGAGTTTAACTTTTGTATGTATTATTGAAATCCTTAGGATAGAATGTCACAGAAAGGACTTAAATGCCACCTAGTACCTAATGCTGCTTTATAGCAAAATGGGAAGCTGAAGGTCAGAGATGTTAGGAGACTTGTGCCAGCTTTACACAGCGGACCTCACTCGTATGGACCCACCCAAAGTGGTTAACATTTCAATAGCATGTAACATTGACATTTTTCCTTGATGTCTTTGTAGGCTTTTCCTTCCAGAGAACATAGGGCTACCCTAGACCATGAAGTAATCGCCAGTAGCAGCTGGAGGTACTTCCTGAAGAAATTTCTAGATGCATATCCTCTTTGTTCAGCAACCACTGAATTGCACCATCACAGAGCCAGAGGGTGTAGTTTGCTTGTAAATACTGAGTTTTTGAAATGTCACTGTAACATTGGAAAAATGTTGTCTCAGAAGGTTGCCAAAGTGACAGAATCCCGACATTGTAAATACCAGCCAACACAAGTGCTCATAAATGACAGGAATAAAATATATTTGACTAAATCCATAATAATCACTGATAACACTGTTTACCCTCAATGACCAGGAGCTGTGAACTTGGATAAAAAGCACATGTGTGCAGATATCATTAATGCGTCTGAGCCTCTAGCCATTCCAGAGTATTTTGATGGAAAAGCTCCCTAAATATGTAAAAGCTTTACAATAACTAAGAAGCAAGTGTGCAAGATAGGGTGTCAGGCAGCCCTAATGGAACTAGGGAGAGTCTTGACTATCTTCAGCACCCCAGAGGGCTGATAAGGCCCCCATTGTTCTGGTAAGAACCAGACTGTGAGCCAGGCGAGCAGGACAGTCAATACTCTATTTTCCATAGATGTGATTCCTAGAAGGTCCACTTGCCACGAGCAAGAGCTCACACACAGGCCATGTTCTCAAGAGAAAGAAAATGTGAAATGAACTTAGAGATTAAAAGTCTCAGAGCAACAAAGGCAGGATTCCACGAGAACCCGAACAATACTTTCACTTGAGAGGGATGGCAAGGTGACCAGAACTCCCTCCAGTTGCTATATTTCTATAGCCCAGGCTTTTTCTCAATAATAACTTCTTCCTCTGTAGAAATGATTGCCTCCTTCCCTCTTCTGTTCTAGCATAAAAATGGATATTAGGGGCTCTAAAGGGACATGTACAAGGTGGCAAGCCATTGTCACCCAAGCCTCTGTGATATGGTTGTTCTCTCTGTTCCAAGCACCTCCCATCTCCCCATCTCCCTGGGAATGCTCTGGGACAATGGAGGATGCGTGGCAGAGGGCTGGCCCCTCCCAAGCAGGTGAAAGAGAGAGCCAGCCAGTGAAAGAGATAAGAGAGTGTCATGTCATTCCCAGGAGCTGCTCCCACCACTGCTTCGAAGCTGGGCGTGGGGACGAACTGGGGTGGCCGGGAATGACCTCCTTGATTTTCATACGTGTACAAAATACTTGGTCCTTTCCCTTGGCAGGTTCCTATATTGTTTTATTTTCTTAATAGTGAGCATTGCTTTCATAAGTAAAACTGAAAGGCCACATTCAATATTAGAAATCCTCAGTGCTGATGAGATTTGGGAAAAGCTACAAAATAACACATTGCAAATTGACGTTCAACCATGAAATTATGGCAATTGTGCTTCTTGGATTTTGAAGTTTAGGAAAGAACTCATAAGAGGGAAAAGGCTTTCAGTCAGAAGATGTCCATTTTAGCATTAGCTAGAATAGTGGATTGGAGAAAAGAGCCAGAAATGATTGGAGTGTCCAAGGCTATGTGATGTTGGTATACTTTGGTGTCCATGAATAGGGTCTATGTGGCTGATAATACAGCTTTCAAAGAGTACGGGCAGAGCAGGGAGAGGGAGTATCCCAAGTCCTTCAGAACTCAGTGATTGGCCTGGCATCCTTGTGACATTAAACCCCACCAAGGGGGATTCCCTGGACAGGGACCCAATTTCAGGGCCTGCTGTTCTGGTTTGACTCAACAGGTTGAAGGTGTTGGTGTTGGAGAAGTGGTGGCTGGTCTTAGGCTCCGTTCTGGCACTGCTCCTTCTTGTTGGTCCTGAATTCAGACAGAAATTGAATGGCTTCTTACATTTCTCTCAAAGAAAGACAGCTTTGTCTTCCAGAGATGAGCTAGAAGGCAGCAGCCATGTGGACATTCTGCCACTTGGGGCACCCTGCAGTGATGGTCTGATGGCCTGTTCTGCGGCCTTTGACAACTATGGGCACATCCGAGGCTGTGAGCACCGAACCAGAGCTTGAAAAGCCTTGAAGTCTCACTTTTTCTCTCAAGTTTGAAGGACGCTTATCCCCAGTATCTACTCTTTCCACTTCTCCTTTTTCACTCTTCAATAGTTTTAACAGTTATTTTAGAGAAACCATTTGGGGGTTTTATTTTAGGCATGACAGGCAGATTGAACTCTTGTTTGGATAGCTGAAGAAGAAGAGTTGCATAAAAGTGGCCAGGTAGAGGGTGAGTGTGGAAGATCTTTGCTACATTATGGTCAGTTTCAGTGAGGCTGCGTTTTGTTAAAATTCATCTTTATCTAAAATGGACTTATGGTGTTTTGACTTCCGCAATGCAGGTGGACAGCCACAGATTTGACTCTGTATCTACTTTGGTTATCTCCCCTGTTTTTCTTCCTGAATCTTCTGCTTCCAACCAGCTGCTCTTTTAAAAACCAAAGACAAGTATGAGAGGGACGGGGAGGAGGAAGGGGGGGAGAGGGAGACAGAGACAGAGAGAGAGGGAGATTTTTATGATCAGTGGGTAAAAATACCTGTCAGTCTCATAAGGTAGTTCCTTAGTGAATTTAGCATTTAATTATTAGTTTAGAGGGGATATCTTTGAGCTTAAGAGTTATTTAGCTAATTAACAAAATAAGTGCAAGATTTGGAGAACTCACTTTTCTGCTCTCTGGGTCCCCTGGGTTTCTCCCTTCAGCCCTACTTTTAGATTCATTCCAACATAACCCCCCTCCCTCAAATATTTAATTATTTGTTAAAGCTCAGAATTTCAGCTTCCTCTATGAGTCTCTATCCCCAAATTGCCCCCTGGTGGCTAGAAGGGAGAAAGACAAGATGGAGGATGGGGGAAAGGTAGATCATTCTGCCTCTTCATTTCTAATACATATTTCTCTCTAGGTATAATGGATACCAGTATAATTCAGTCTTGTTGCAGACTAGCCCTGAATAGGGTAGTACATCGCTGTTTCCTTTTTTGAGTCATTTTGCCGCAGGGATTTCTCTTCCTGTTCTTGTTCCAGTTTCTTTTAGTCTCATTTTTGTTTCTACACATGTTGTGTTGACCAGAGCCTTTGTAACAGTACTAATAACACTGGGGTGAGTGAGTGAGACACACACACAGAGACTGAGAACAGGATAGCTGAAGACTGTACGTGCTGTCACTCCTTGTGCTGGCGTGAGCAGCACTGGGAAGGGCTGTGATTTTATAGGCAAGCTGATTAGCCAAGCACTTGTCACCTCCATGGCTGCTCATTGGCCTAGTGAGTGTGAGCATGCCATCTCATTGACAGCTGTCTGTTGTCAGAGGGCCATCTTTTCTCCTTTTCAGTGCGACTGAACACAACAGAGACATCTGCAGAGCTCTTTGCAGCTGTGACAGTGTTGCCCTGCCTGCCAGCCCTCTCACTCAGAAGGAGCATAATTGAAGAGCTCAGAAAAGAATATTAACCCATTGGCCATCTTGGTTTGGGATATTTTGGCAAGAAAACAAAGTGTCTCTTTTTGAGGTGACCACAGGTCTTTCTAGATAGAGGAAGACATGAGATCCAGTGTCATGACGAATTAGGCAATGTCTTGGTAGTGATTGGCCAAGGGGTGGGAGCTGATCTGAGTATATGGAATAGGATGAGAGGTTCATCTTCAGGAAAGACCCAGTAGGGGCATATCTCAATTGTAGGACCTCCCCATTAGTGTCTTCTTTGAAGGTGACGGTGGCACATTTGACTTGTGTAACAGCAGTAGTCCTTGGGATATGTGTGCTTTTGGATGAAGTGTGGCTCTTGTTGTTTTCAAGCCAGATTTGACACTGCCCTGTTTGGGGCAGATTCCAGAATGTCCATGAGATCAGAGCCTCTGCATTTCGTGCAGTGTGTTGCTAACGCTATAGAAATATGGGCTGCCTTTCTAGGACATTACCTATAAACTGGAGATACCAAGCTGGACTTTTGTGATGGGGAAGTGGTTTAAATGTTTATGCAGACGTCAGCATGGGAGTCTGAATGTTTAATTCTTTGCTTCTTCATCATGGTGTCTTCCAATGCAGCTCTGTTTATTTGAACATCTATTAGAGCTGGTACAACATGGAGACATGCAGGGCTTGCTTTGGACTGTGTCACAGGGATGCTTCCTACATTTGGAAATGATTTAGTGGTATCTTAAGTTTAACAGGAGGGAAATATTTTATTGTATTCATTTAAAAAAGTATTTAGAAAGGGAAAGTAGGGGGGAATATTGAATACATTGCTTTTTACTCTTTCCTTGCTTTATGCAGTTCCCCTCATTCATTCTTTGCAACTTAACAAGCCTTTGTCACTGAACCTGGGTGAGAAAGGAAGATCTGAGAAAACTTGACTAACTTGTTTCAGACTGTCTATACTTTAATGCTATGCAAATGGGAGATAGTATTAGAGAAAGTTAGTACCATTAAACTAGTTGGAGAAAATTCATCTAAGAAGACAAGAAAGACTCTTCTTCTCGGTTGTTGTGTTTAGACTAAGTTAGAAATAAATGAGCAAAATATTTTGAGTCTAGCATCTCCTAGACCAGGGGGTCAGATAACGGAGTTCTTACCCTGCCCCCAATTGTACATAGCATCATTTTGAAGGCTCAGTTTCTCCTGAGGCGTGGTCTAGATGGTTTCTGAGATCCCTTCCAGTTCCCCGGTGTCTGAGGTATCAGAATAGGTGATAAGAAAGGAGAATATCCACCAGTAGCCCTTAGAGATTTCAGAAATATTTGACATATTCCCAAAACAACAGCAACTCCTTGCCTTTGAGAAGAATAAGAAATGCAGAAAGTAGTCAAGGGATATACAGTTAGCCTCCATTAACTATTTTCTTCTTAATTTCTGTTTAATAGAAATGATAAATAATTTTCCTTTTTTTTTAAGTTTAATGAAGGTGATGAGAGTAGGAAGAGAAGATAGAGTCAAATGGGACTGATGACTCACCTGCATGGTTATGATTCCTCTTGGAAGATGGTAGCTTTGTCCAAGATACTAGGAGAGCTGTATCAAGACCTTATGCTGCAACATTCAGTCCATTCTAAGACATTTTTTCACATTTTAACACCTCAGAAATTTATGGTATGCCAATTTAATTGGCAACTTTTTTCCTTCTTTGGTGGTAAATAGACAATGAACTCTGTACATCATGCCCGTTTCAGGAAGGAGGGAAGTACACACTACTACATCCTCACGTAGAAGGAATAGTCTGAAACCAATTTAACAACTGCTATAGCAGTTTTATAGCAGTTTCTTTTTCTAGAATTACTCCAGTTACATTGAGTCAGAAATGCCAGATATCTTTCCCAAAGGAAGGTCAAGAGTTGTTGCTAATTTCCAAGCTGGAACAATTCTCACCTAGTGCAGTATTAATCAAGGCTGTCAGTAAATCACTTAGACTTTATTTTTTTCACAGACTTTTAGAGTTTGTTGATGCTTTAGAGATACTCAAATTCCAAATTCTCATTTCATGGATGAGTAAATGGAGGTACAGGAAGTCTCTTGCCCAGGGTTCCATTTAGATAGAACCTGGGTGGCCAGATGCTCATTTTTGACATTCTCACCTCTAAGCTCCATACAGTGTAAGGAGAATGGGATTAACCACATAACGGGTATTCTGTGTATCTTTTGCTTGTACATCTGGGTGTTACACTTTATTTATAGGAGTGAATATGGTTGGATTCCATTGGTTCGTGTCTCTGAATGCTACACTTGTTTTACTGCCTGCTATACTTTTAAATTCATAGGTGATTTAACAAGGGACGAAAGCCAAACTTGTCATATACAGTTTAATGTATACCACAGTCTATGCTACAGTAACACCATTTGATCATCTTTCAGTAAATTATGCGATTGTTGAGAATGTCCAAGCAGTAGGCAGCTCAAAGGCGCAGCATAAGCTGGCGCTGCCTTAGCAAGTTTAGCATAAAAATTGTTGGTACAGCTGAGGTTACAGTGACTTACTGAGGTCTTGGCCTGGTTTTGTTATTTCTCCACACTGGGGTGTTTTCACTTTTGAAATGTGCATCTGGATTTAGTTTTTTTTCTTAAAAAACAAAAAACAAAAAACAAGCCCTTTAAGGTCTTTAAATGTCAACACACTTGGAACACATTACATATTAGTATCATATATATTCATTTATTAAACATTGATGTAAGTAACATTTTTAAATTTAGTAGTGATTTCCCAAGACACTATACCCTATTTGCTTCAAAATTGATTGGATGAGAAGAGAGTTGAATCTTAATTATTTATTTTTAGTCAGTTACTGTGCGATTTTAAAAATAAAGGGATTTTGTTTCAAGTCTCTCATTGAAAGAGATGTTGTAATGCTAACAACTTTAATTTTGAAATTATTCCAGCCTTATAACTTTTAATTTTGTTTTTACCAGCTCTGTTGATGTATAATTGACAAATAAAATTGTATATATTTAGAATATACAGCTAGCCGATGATTTGATAAACATATACATTGTGAAATATTTATCATAATTGACTTAATTAACAGCCATCTCCTCACAGTTATTTTATTTACGTGGTGGAATGCTTAAGATCTACACTTAGCAAATTTTTAAAAAAAAGTTTTTTTGATGTTCACTTATTTTTGAGACAGACAGACAGACAGACAGAGTGCAAACAGGAGAGGGGCAGAGAAAGAGGGAGATACAAAACCCGAAGCAGGCTCCAGGCTGTGAGCTGTCAGTACAGAGCTTGATGCAGGGCTCAAACCCATGAGCCTTTGACCTTAGGCTCAGGTCATGACGCTCAACTGAGTGAGCCACCCAGGCACCCCTACGCTTAGCAAATTTTAGGTAAACAATGCAGTATTATTAACTGTAGTCACCATGCTATACATTAGATTCTCAGAACTTACTCATCTTATAACTGAAAGTTTTGCCCTTTGATGTCTCCCCATTTCCTCCCCACCGTTCCACACCCCTGGCAATCACCAATCTTGTCTCTGTTTCTATGAGTTCAGCACTTTATAAAAACAATTCCACATATAAGAGATACCATATAGTGTTTGTCTTTCTTCGTCTGGCTTATTCCACTAAGCATGATGCCCTCCAGATTTGTCCATATTATCATAAATGGCAGGATTTCCTTCTTTTCTCATGGCTGAATAATATTCTAGTGTGTGTGTGTGTGTGTGTGTGTGTGTGTGTGAGCGCACACACGCATGTGCACGTGCGTTCCTGCCATATTTTCTTTATTCGTTTATCTGTTGATGATCACTTTATCTGGACTATTGCAAATAATGCTGCAATGAACATGTGAGTATAGATATCTCATTAAGATAGTGATTCTGTGTCCTTTGAATCTATACTCAGAAGTGGGATTGCTGGATCATATGGTAGTGCTATATTTAATTTTCTGAGGTGCCTCCATACTGTTTTCCCAAGTGGCTACACCAGTTTATATTCCCACTAACAGTGACCAAGGGCCCCCTTTCCTCCACACCCTCATCAACATTTGCTATCTCCTGCCCTCTTTATACTTGCCATTCTAACAGGTGTGAGGTGCTCTCTTATTGTGGTTTTGATTTGTGTGTCTCTGATGATGAGTGATGCTGAGCACGTTTTCAGATACCTATGGCCGTTTGCTTTAATCAGATTGTTTGCTTTCTTGCTGTTGAGTTGTATAAGTGCCTTATATATTTTGTATATTAACTCCTTATGAAATGCAATATTTTCTTCCAATTCTGTAGATTGCCTTTGCATTTTGTTGATGGTACCCTTTGCTGTGCCGAAACTTTTTAGTTTGATGTAGTCCCACTTGTTTATTTAAGCTTTTGTTGCCTGTGCTTTTGGTGCCATATCCAAAAAAGTCCTTTTGCCAGTATATCTGTCAAGGAGCTTTTGTTCTGTGTTTCTAGGAGTTTTATGGTCTTCAAGTCTTATTTAAATAAGTCTTTAATTTACTTCAAGTTAATTTTTGTGAGTGGTATAAGATGTAAGTCCAGTTTTACTCTTTTGTGAGTGGATATCTGGTTTTTCTGACACCATTTATGGAAGAGAATGCCCTTTCCTCATGATGTCTTCTTGGCACCCTGGCTAAGTATCATTTGACCGCATATGCTTGGGTTTATTTCTGGGCTCTTTTTTCTGTTCCATTGGTTTATGTGTCTGTTTTAATGCCAGCACCAAGTTGTTTTGATTGCTATAGCTTTGTAACATATTTTGAAATCAGGAAATGTGATGCCTCCAACATTGTTCTTCTTCTTCGAAGATTGCTTAAGCTATTCAGAATCTGTTGTGATTCCATACATATTTTAAGATTGATGCTTACCTAACTTTAATGTTGATAAATGAGGGTAAGATGATTAAAAACCATCATTCTAGAAATCACACAGAATACCAGGATTAATAATCAAAGGAATAGCTTCAGAATTTAAAAATTCACACATAGTTCCTTAAGTAATTTAGTCTTTAAGAACTGAAACTGGCAAGTATCTTATGAAGAAGGAGAGCTACTAGTCAAATATTCAGGAATTTTGTAGGCTAGCTGTTAAACCATTGGTAGCTTGAAATCAACTGCAGTGGGAGGATATGCACCATGGACACCACTCCAAGGATAAAGAACTGACATCAATTTCTATTACTGATGTTGTTGTTATTAATTCAGTTTTCAAAATGTTTAGGTTCTAGTTTTCTGGAGTAAATATGTTGAAATTGACCAGAAACCTGAGTAAAGTAACTATTTTGTAATAAAGATTGAATTGATCCATGCTCTTGAGGGATGAATCAGCTCTCGAGGCCTGGTCTCCTTTCCCATCTTCCCTTATCCCGGTGAATTTCCTGCCTTTCCTCAAGCAGGCTTTCTGACATGGAGGCCTCCTCTGTTTCGCAGGGACACAACCGCTCCTCAGTGCTCCTGGATCTCTTTTTGCCTCTTCTGGAGATCTCTGCTCCCCGATCACGTGTGATTATTGTCCATGGGTTTGCTCCTCCTCCACACTACAGAGCCCGCAATGGACTGTTTCTTATTTGTGCAGACACATCGTCTAATGTACAACCCGGTTGACAAGCTTGAATTGATAAATTATTCTGTGTTATGTATCATGTGGATTTGAATATTTTGCATCCTTTTCTGCCTTCCTCTTCCCACCCACCTCCTCCTTCCCACCCACCTGGCACCCCCAAGTTGCTACTTCTTAAAAAGATAGGAAAAAAGTGGCTTGTACTTTCCTACATTTATGTTTTGATACAAATAACTGTTACTGGTAAATTTAGTCACAATTAGACTAAACATGTTATTTGAAAGAGGGAGTCTCATCTAATGAATAGAAATGAAATAGATCAGAAATTGTTACATAACTGAGAACTTGTCATCTTTTGTGAATAGAAAATTGAGATAATTTTAGTACTAGAGACATCTTATTCTGAGCCTACATTGAAAGCAACTTCTGTGGTTCTCAACCTAGTCTCTGTTCAAAAGACCAATTTCCTTGTTTCACCTGTTTGAAACAGTCCTTCTTTGTGTTAACCTATTCTTGCTTATGCATGCTAGTGTGGATAGCTAAGACTTAACATTAAATCTGCTTCCCATATGAAGGAGTTTTCTAGTGCTGATAATAAATATTATAGTTTTCTGGGTATTATGTGTAAGGATAGAGGAAGAGTTTCATGTATATTAGATATTCCACGGTTTGGGCTACTTCACTACATGTGGGTAAAAGTCATACCCAAGGGATGCATGGGGTTAGGGGATAGGGTGCAGCCTTTAAATCAGTCCTCCTAGCTCCATTAGCCACATGTCTTGTCTGGGGCAAGTTATTTAAACTTACTAAACTCTACTGTCTTCCCTACCTATGAAATAGTATTAATATTAACACCTTCTTCATAGGATTTTGCGAGAATTAAATAATTTTGTATATGTAGCACATTTAGAAGAGTCTGGTCATGGAATGTGCTCAAAAATATTGGCTATGATTATTATAAAACTGAAAGGTTAGTCAAGCTATAACTCACCTTTAACTTTTTGGTGGTCAAGAGTGAGTAGTATCTTCAAATAGGTAAAATCTGTGGGCCAAGTATTCTTAGTGAAACATTTCATTTTGGTGTAGCTTATAAATTTGGTAATATTAATTTGTCTCTGTAATTTCCTACTCAGGTAGGTATTCTTTCTCTCTCCCTCTCTATTTTATAAAAAAAAAATTCCAAAGCCTAATTTTATGTCAAAAGAAAATAACATATAAACTTAATAAAATGTTATGTGGTCTTTCTAGTCTACAGAGTAAGAGAAAGAAAATAATCTTTTTAGAGCTACAGAGTAGTTCATGGTGGCCAGGGTTAGGCCCTCTGCCCCCTGGACATAATGTGTCTTGTTTTACAAAACAATGCCAGGTTTAACACAGTACAGAATTTCCCTTGATTTGAAATGTTAGCAGCATTTATTGAATTATTTTTGTAGATGTTCAGTACCCTCTATAAAATACAGCTTTCCTCTTAAAAGAATGATAGATGTGGAGGACACATAATCAGGTCCCACTCATTAGACACTGGTAACATGATGGGGTTTAAAGTCCTTCTTGAAATAACCAGGTTGGCATGGTGAAAGCTACGAGACTTCAGTAGGCTCTTTGATGACTTTATGGGATATACCCCAGGGGCTATTTGTATCCGTTAAATGTAAGCATAATTATTTGAAATATCACTTGTTCCCACTTACGCTTGACTCTGATTCCTATTTTTCCTGAAAATAATAAGATAAAGTGAATCATTTCATACTATATTCCAAGAGAAAGATGCCCATCGGGTAGAAGGAAAGTTTAGGGATTACCCTCAAGAGTGGCTTGTTTTATAGTTACCATATTTAGGGTTAAGTAAGACTAGGAGGAATCTGATAGTGATGTGTTCTTGTTCATTGAAACAAGAGTTGCCCACTCTCCAGTATTTTGCCTTCTATCCTCAAACAGAGGATATTTTATCCCTTAGCTCTCATTGGGCACCTCTTTCTACATTTTAGTAATATTAAGCTCACCAAGTGAATCAGAGGCTCTGGATCAGTCAGACCGTGTTGGTGGACAGTCGCTTAATTGAAAAATATGGATGAGACCTAAGGACTGGTGGGCAGGCAGTCGCTGTCAAAGTGTGAGGCTTTCGGTTTTACAGTTTACTGACGCTCGGAGTTTAGTGTTTCTCAAGCTTGTTGTACCTTTCCTCCTGAACGACATTGATGAAAGGGTGGAGGTAGCCAAGTCCTTGCTAAAATTCTCGCAGGAAAGCTAAAGTCTTAAATGACTATGTGAAACAATGGTTTCCATAGCATCTATTAAAAAAAGACTTGATGAACTCTTTGGTGGTGAAACCTCCATGCTGTGATTCAGGTTAAATGTCAGGGGCATACTGAGGTTCCCCAGGGTCGTTTCCCCATTGGCATCTAAGATGTGCCCACACAGGTTAACTAGCCTGGCTGTGGAATAAGAATGGGTGGCACTGGCCTGCCAAAGTAAAGCCTAGGAAAGTGGGATGGGATTAAGCGCGGGCAAGTGGACAAGAAGGCCCTTCAACTCTGAAGAGCCATTAGGAAAGCCACGGTTTTGAGTGGAAATGGAGAAATGGCACCTCTCCTTCAGATACTTAAGTTTGAGCAGGAGACAAAGAAAAGTGACGGGCTTCGTGTTGTGAAAAGAAGAGTTTTGTGAATAGTGGTCAGAGTCCAGATTCTAGGCCTGTTTCTGACTTAGCGTGTTAGTGTGGTTGCAGGCATCCCAACAGCCTCACCTTCTTCCGAGCCTCAAAATACACTCCGCTACACTTGCATAGCATTTTCTTCCCTTACACTCATGTCTGCAAAAAATAGTGTGAATTAATACGTGAATACATTCTTAAGAATTCACACACGTAAGTACACTAAGGAACATATAAAAGAGATAATGGTATTGCATTGATAGATTAATATGGAGAGAATTGCTTTAGTGTATAATACAAAAACGTGCTATATAAGAAATTTCTCTCTTCCCACCCCATGTTTACAAGGATTTACTGTGGCTTCAGTAAAATCTATACTTTCTAAAAATGTTACTATTAATTTTATTCTTAGGTATGTTTAAAGTTTATTTATTTTGCGAGAGAGTGTGAGAGCAAGAGTGAGAGAATGAGCACATGAGAAAGTAGGGGGAGGGGCAGAGAGAGCCAGACAGAGAGAATCCCAAGCAAGGTGCAGAGCCCGAGCCTGACACAGGACTCGATCCCATGAACTGTGAGATCACGACCGGAGCCAAAATCAACAGTCTAAAGCTCAACTGACTGAGCCACCCACATGCCCCTTAGGTATTTTTTTAAAAAAGGATTTTTTTTTCCATTGCAATTTAATTGGTTACCTGATACATAAAAAAGTGGGTTTTTTTAAATTTTTTTTTTTTAATGTTGATCTATAACCCATGACATTATAGAACTTTCTTGCTAGCTTTTGGTAGTTTTTGTTGTTAAGATTCTCTAGGAAGAAAATCATTGGCAAATATTGACAATGTTGTCTAGTAGATTCTCTTTCCAGTTTATTTCCCTTGTCCTAATGTACTAGCAAAGACTTCCAGTGATTATTAAAAGAATAGTGGGAATACAGGTCAGCGTTCCCTTTTCTGACTTGGGTCCCAAATATTCTAGTGCTTCATCTTTAAATAAACAGGCTTCCAGTAGATTAGAAAAACTTTCTTATGATCCGTGACTTCTTAAGATGAATGTGTTGCGTGTGTGTGTGTGTGTGTGTGTGTGGACAGACTAAAGCCATATGTGTGTGTGTGTGTGTGTGTGTGTGTGTGTGTGTGTGTGTATATATAGGTATGTATTTGAGGTATACTTAGCCATATATATATAGGTATATATAGCCATGTATATATAGACTATATATATAGTATATATGTGTGTGTGTGTATATATATATATATAGGTATGTATTTAAAACTTGGAAGTTATACTAAGAAATTCTTGATGAACCCTGCTTTGCCATCTTGTATAAAATTTTGTATTTTATATATTTTTGTAAATTATATACATTTATATTATATTTAAAATTTTATATAAACTGCGCAAAACAGGGCTTAATATAAAATGGAAAACGGTTTATCCCAGAAATTTTGTGGCCAAATTCAGCGTGCCCCATGTTATCTTGGGATTTTGTTTCCTTGTTCTGTCTGGAGACAAAGTAGCCTGTCATTTTCTTTTTTGTGTTACTTTGCCTAGTTGACATCTCGCCTTTATGCTGCTTACGTCGAATGCATCAGAAAATTTACCTACTTTTTTCTGCACCATAAAATAGCTTATGTAAAACAAATTTTTGACATTTGGGAAAAAGTGCCTGGGGCTGTTTTCTTTAGAGCTGGATTTGTTACTAACTTTTCAATTCCAAATTCTGTGTGTCAGTTGTGACCGTATATATTGTCCTAGGAAACATCCATTTTTCCAGACTTTATAATTTATTGCACAAAATTATACATATTGTTCTCTTGCAGTAAAAAAAAATTCTTTATCTTTAAGAGTTTTATTCAGATACAGTTTGTAATGTTGTTGACTTGTGTTTTCTCTTTTTCTTTCTCTCTGTTTTTCCTTCTCTTAGACTTGCCAGAGGTTTGTCTTTTCTTTGGTATTTTCAATGAACTTTCTTTTGTTTTTATTGATAATCTACATTTTATTTTTATTTCATAATTTTTTTAAATGTTAATTATTGACTTTTTTGTAGCATTTGAACTTTTTCTAATTTTTTACATTGTATGTCTAGTTCATTTAATTTTTATTTGTTACGTTTTCTAATATGCAAGTTCAGGCTGTAATTTTTCATTTGATTACTACTTCGGTTGCATCTCGTAGATGTTTGTATACCCCGCTGCCAATCGGTTTTTTGTGTTGTTTAAATGTCATTTTTTAATTCCTCATTAGCCCAAGAGTTATTTAAAATCCAGTTTTAAAATTTCTACTTCAATAAAGTGTTTTTCATTGTGTTGGTGTAAGTATGATTTATTTTTAATTTTTTGTTTTACTGCATTTTGGGTGGGGAAGTGGCATGGGTATTTCCTACTCTGGGGTGATTTGGCGAGATTTTTGTCTGTGACTTTATCCGCTATCGGTTTTTGAACATTCCATATGCATTGGGAAAAGAATGAATATTCTGTCTTCTCTATTTTAATAGATTAATAGTGTCTTACTTATTTCCAGTCTACTTGCTTTAAATTTCTGAGATTTGTTCCAGTTTTCCACTTTGATTACGGATCTATCAATTTCTCATGTATTCATTTTTAAAAATAACCTCCAGGCTACGTCATAGACATTAGAGGTTCATGAATGTTTTATACTTTTGGTGGGCTAGAAGTTTCATCAATATGAAATACCTTTCTATTTTCTTTTTATTAATTTTGGGTTGACTTTCAACAGTTAGTACTGTTGCCATACATGCTTTTTTGTAAATTTTATCTTACATATATTTTGTATCTTTTTATTTTTCATATTCTATGTCTGATTTAATCTTGGTGATTTCTTATACACAATGTGAGAGCCTGTAACTGTAATTTAATTAAGAAATAGAATATCAAAATAAACACCACAGTATAAGGTTACATATATAGTCATTAAAATACCTTGCCATGTTCTTTTTCTTGCCATGTTCATTTTTATATTTTCCAAGTTTTCTTGCTTAATCCCTTTCTTTTCTTGGCTTCATCACATTGCTTTTGTTTTATTCCTTTGCTCCTTTTTCCTTCTAATGTTATGAGAATTATACATTATATTTTTCCTTCTAAAAGTTACTCTTTTTTGAAATTACTCTTTCATTAAAAATTTTTTTTAATGTTTACTTATTTTTGAGAGAGAGCGACAGACAGAGTGTGAGTGGCAGAGGGACAGAGAGAGATGGAGACACAGAATCTGAAACAGGCTCCAGGCTCTGAGCCTGATGCGGGGCTCGAACTCACAAACCGGGAGATTATGGCCTGAGCTGAAATCGGACACTTAAAACCACTGAGCCACCCAGGTGCCCCACCCCTACTCTTTCATTTTTAATGCACATATTTAAAATTATGTTTTTCTAATAAAGTCTAGAATTGGTTAGTATGTATATATTTCCTGAACAAGAATCAATCTTTTTTAAAATTTCTATTTATTTTTTTATTTTTGAGAGAGTGAGTGGGGGAAGGGGGATGAGGGAAGGAGGGGGAGGGGGAGAGAGAGAGAGGGGGGGGGAGAGAGAGAGAGAGAGAGGGGAGAGAGAGAGAGAGAGAGAGAGAGAGAGAGAGAGAGAGAATGAATATCAAACAAGCTCCACACTCACCTTGGAGACTGACACAGGGCTCAGTCCCCCAACCCTGAGATCATGACCTGAGCTAAAATCAAGAGTCAGACACTCAACCAACTGAGCTGTCCTGGTGCCCTCCTTTTTTTTTTTTTTATCTTAGCACTTTCTTAATTCCCCCATTTCTCCTTTTACTCATCTCCTTTACCCCCCAACATGTTGAGATCAATAGACTTCCTACTAGATTTTTCTTTTTTTATTGTATCAATACTCACAAAGACTCTACTCTAGGGTTTCTTTGCCACAACTTACTTTTTCTTGTGGACCATTACATTTCTTTTTTGCTTTTTTTGTCATTGTGTGGTTACACGTCTTATATGCAATTCTTTGAGAAGTTGGAGGGTATAAATTTTTCAGAATTGTTACATTTGTATATTGTCTTTACTTTGACCAGCTTTTTTAATGCAACTTGGCTAGATATGAAATTTAGATATGTGTTCTAAACTCACATGTTCCTTTTTTCCATCTCATTTTTGCCCTGACATGTGTAGCCACACTAAGTACAGCACTTCACTCACTCACTGATTATTGTATCAGAACCCCTCTAGCTCCATTTATGTACTGACCCAGGTTCGGAGCACACTGGACTTAGCTCTTTTTCCTTGCAGTCTTCTAGCTTTGCTTATGATTCATTCTTTTTTTCCCATTACATAACCAATCCATCTACTTTTATCTTTCAAGAACAATTCAAACACTATAGTCCGTTGAAGGCACACTTTCTTATTTTTCAGCACTTACTGATAGACATATCTCTTCTAAATCTACGCATATTTACACACACACACACACACACACACACACACACGTACAAACACACGATGATTTATGAGGTGTGGGGTTGGAGAGAGTAGAAGCGTGTGTTCATCATCACAAGCCAGTCCCTACATAGAACTTAAAAAAATTATTGTGATAAAAAACACTTAAGGTAAAATTTACCATCTTAGCCATTTCTAATTGTACATAGTTACATAGTACTGTTACCTATACTTACCTTGTTGGTCAACCAGTCCCTGTAACTTTTTCATCTTGCAAAATTGAAACTCTGCACCCATTGGACAACAGATCTTCATTCTCCCCCATTCTCCAGGCCCTGGCAACCACCATACAATTTGTATGAATTTGAGTAACATAGGTACCTCACATAAGTAGACCTATACCATATTTGTCTTCTCTCACTTAGTGTAATGTCCTCAGGGTTCATCCATGTAGTAGCATGTGTCAGAATTTTGCTCATTTTTAAAGCTGAAAAATATTCCATTGTATGTACATGTCACATTTCATTTATCTGTTCAGCCATCGAGGGGCACTCCAGCTGCTTCCACCTCTTGGATATTGTGCTGCTCTGAACAAAAATATGCCTGCATAGAATTGTATGCATTCTAAATGCCTTTAAATACAGTAAAAAAGGGGATACTGATATTATCATCATTTTATGAATCAGAAAACTGAGAAGTTACTCATTTATTTTTTATTCATTTATTCTTTCATTCATGTGTCCATTGTTAAACCCAGTTATTAAACATATATTGACTATCTGCTATATATAAGTAGTGCTATGTGCCAACAGCGCAAAGACCTCAACTTCTAGGACCTTCCAGTTGAAGGTGGAGGCACGTGGGTCACAACATAGACTTGAAGCCATAATTTCAGCCTTAGGTGATTTTCTGCATCATGCATACTTGAGACACACGCTAGGTACAGGGGAACTTGAGGAAAGGCATCTCTGTATCAGACTGATAATTGTAGAGAGAATTCATATTGTAAATGTAGGCGTAGATTGACTGCTCTGTTCCCACCATCTGGTATGGTTCCTGGCCTCTGGTCAGCATTTAACCAGAATGAGTGAAAAAAGAGTTTTCTTCTTGACTGTCACCGTGGCACTCCTTTTACACTAATGTATGGTCTTGGGGACTAGGTATGACAGATGCTCCACGGGTATCATTTCTTTACTCCTCCAAGCAACTCCATGAACTGGGCCAGTTTTCTCCATTCCACAGATGAAGAGGCTGCAGTTAGGGCACGTGCTGTAGCTTATCTAAGAAGCCTGGACCCTGGTCCCTCTTCCTCACCTTGAAGGCAAGACCCTTCATGGTTCGTTGGCTGCTCTATCCAGATTATTTTGACCTTTGTTTTCAAACTCTTTCTTGCCCTCTGAACATCTTATTCCTACCAACACAGAGTATCCAAAACTCATGAAGGAAACATAACTTTCTGCCCCTTGCAAGAGGTATCAAGAAGCATGAAGCAGTCAAAATGGAGGGTAAAGACGAAACCTCAGAAGTAATACCAATACAATACACCATACATGAGTAAGACTGGACACTGCCTTTCTATGCGGCTCATTCAGTTGGACCCTCATTACCCATTCAGGTTTGAATCAGGACAGGTTAATGTCACTTAAAATATTTCAATTCAGTGCAAAGATTATAAGAAGAAAGGAAACATTCCCAAACAAGCGTGGAGCGTATTACAAAACATTCTCAAGTTATTTGTAAAAGAAAACACATTTTGCAATGTAGCCCTTACATAACTTCCATTCCTTCTCTTCCCTCTCTGTTCTGTGTTCATTATTTCCCTACCTAGTGACTGGCCCTTAATTAATACTCCCTTTGCTTGATTCACAGCTCTCTAGTTGATCTTCTTGCCCGGCAAATTGTTATATTTTATTCTTATCTAGCAACACTATTTTATCCCTTTCTTCACACACTGTACATGTAATTAGATCTCTGAGCTCTGAGGTTTGCTGGACAGTTGTCATTTGCACTGCTTGCACATTCAGAGTGTACTAAAACCTGTGGGAAAAAGATCTGCATGGTGAGTGGCCTACTCTGAATTAGAACCTTCCTAAGGTGTCAACTGAGACTCTTTGCATTTCTGCTCAGTTGATTAAATTCTCCTCTTACAACTTGAAGTTGGGATTGGGGGTGACGATGTGCTCTATCTGGGTGAGCTGCTCCTTGAGTGATGGAGCACCCCACCCCTGAAGCCCCGTTCTCAGGTCACAGGATGACCAGGATGGGACCTGAGCTCAATGTGGGAAGCAATAGCTTCCCTTTGATCCGTTGCAGGATGCGTTTAAAAAAAAAAAAGAAACACTCTGATGTTCTGAAAGCTACAAATGCATAGCTCTTTTCACTTGGAGAACGACAGGTTGGTGTTTGAGCTGTAGCCAAGTAACCCTGTTTAGTGAATGTCTGAATTTTGACTTTTATGAACACTTAATAAATACATTTTTATTTATGTTGGCTAAAAATATCCAGCTGCTGGTATTGCCTCCCCCGTACTTTTCTTTTTACCTTAATGCCAAAATTCGAGTATTTAAATTTTTTAAATTTCATGTTGAGCAGGTGTGAGGGCAATATGGATTCATAGGGAGAGTTTATGAAGTTGGTTGGTGTGTTTGCTGGGAATGTGTATTTCTTTGTGAAGGCTGTGGCATGCTGCCTGAATGTTCATGGAGCTCCATCACCCGCCTCCGACTTGCATAAGGAACGGAGCATCGTGACACAGGGGCAGAGGGACAAATTTATGAACAGGTCCTCAGATCAGGTGGGACTTCTAGTTCTTTCTCTGACCATCTGCTTGACCTTTACTCTAGTGTCTCCAAAGACTTTGACTCTGTGCCAGTTTTAAAAATTCCGTGACTCTGAGTCAGGGATTGAGTATAAATCTTAGAGGATTTTTTACCCCACTTTTTTACCCCACTGCTGGTGTTCAGAAGGTGCTCTGAGTCTGTTCCCTTCCTTAAGTTTAAAAATATGTAGAATTTGTTTTATTGACATGTTAAACTTTTGGAACTGTTTTATTATGGAAATTTTCAAATACACACAAAAAATAGAGGAAATTTCAAAATGCTCTGCCATGTATCCATCATCCAGTTTCAACAGATGTCATCATTTTCCTATTTTTTTAATATAGCATCCCTTTTACTTTATGTTTCTGAAATATTTTAAAGCAAATCCCAGATAGCATATTATTTCACCTATAAATATTTCAGGAGAATCTCTCACATATAGGCCCCCTCCTTTGCTTTCATAGCCACAAGGCCAGTATTACAGCTAGCAAAACTATCCATAATACTTTACTAGCATACTGAGATTTTCCCCAGTTGCCTTGCAAATGTCTTTTTACAGTTGGCACGTTTGAATCAGAATCCAAACAAACCAAACATGTTGTATTTGATTATCATGTCTCTTAAGTCTTTTAAAAATCTATAACTTTCTCCATACCTCCCCTTTTTAATATTGTACCTGGATCATTTTTCCTGTATAATATCCTAAAATCTGGATTTGGCTAATTGCTTCCTTGTGGTGTCATTCAACATGTTATTCTATTCTCTGTATTTCCTGTAAACTGATAGTTGGATTGAAAAGTTTTTTAAGATGTGGGTTCCATTTTTTTTTCATGGATTATCTTGTATACATCATTTTGCTTCATATCAAGAGACAGATAATATCTGATCATTCTCTTTTCATGATACTTAGATTGATGAGTGAGTTCATGCTCCATCAGCCTGCTCCTCCTATCATGAATTTCCCCATCATCTGTCACTTATTGGTTTAAGTACTATTGATGATTATTTCATTGGATGTTACAAATACTCAAGAAAAATTAATTTAATGAAGTTTCTTCTCCTTATTAAATCTCATTTGGACTGTAATAATCTGTAATTCATTCATTTGGCATATTTTTACAGCTTCTCATTGTATTTTATATTCTTTCTTCTGGCTGAACATACAGGTTGCCTTGCAAATATCAGTTCACTAGATGAACTGAGTGTTTCTAGCCTACTCTACTAATTTGTTTATTTGTTTATGTTTTCTTACACATCCATAGATGAAGCTTTCTATGTTGTTTTGCAGTGGCTTATTCCCAGTGCTTAGAACAGTTCCTGGAACATGATCATGATTATTTATCGAAGGAATAACTTTGTGAGTTGTACATGTTCTCCAAAGACATACTTTGTACTCCTAGGTGCATTGGTGAAGGTGCCACAAAACAATGGGAGCCTGAAATTTAACTGAACTATGAAAAGTTCTTGATATGTCATAGTTTTCTGAAAACTCCTTTAGCCACTGTTAGCATTTTGGGCAAAGGAATAGAAGTTGCAAGAGCTGTTGTCTATGTTGGCAAAAGGACGGAGGATGGCAGATGGGTTTGTAGGTGTTTGAATGGGAACACTGTACAAATAAGTAAATAAACATAAATGTGTACATACGTAAATGTACACAATTCTACACACACACACACACACACACACACACTGCTGTTCCGTCCCAGGTTGCCCTGACAGTTTTAGAGCTGTGTGCTGAAAAGCTTTAGAGAAACTTGGCTTTGAGTGTGGAGCAACTACTTCAGAGCAAAGGTCACAGTATCTCCTGCAGGAAGTGGATCTTCGTCTCTACTCCATGAGTGAAACCTGAAGAGTTGAACTATTATTTTGGGTACATAAAACTTCCTTCAAATAGCAGTGAAAATTAAGCAGCCAGTTATATAGTGTGCAAATGAAAACAACCAAAAATGTGCATAGAAAGGATTAGTAGTTCAGAATATGAGAATGTTCTCCAGGAGCAAAAAACTACCCAATGGCAAACAACAAGTAAAAGGACTCCACTGTCTCTCTGTGATCTACTAGGAGACCTACTAGGTACGAATAAACCAGGCATATTCAAGATATGTGCTGAACTTGAGCAGCCTAAGTGTGAGTATTCTAAGGGAATTGAAAGCCAATTTGACTTTAAATGGGTTAGGTGTTGACTGACAGTGTCCCCAGAAGTAATTAAAAGATGACTGCTCTAGGAGATTTTCTTTCAAACCATGCCTTAAGCATTTACAGGTCATAATTCCTTAATCAGAACCCTCAGAGCCATACATGTTCCAGAATTCAGAAATCCTTTGCATTTTAGGAAGTTACTGTGGTGCATGCAACGTGTACTGTGTAGCCCCCATCACGTACTGTATAACATGTACTTTGTGCTGGATGCAGTATTTGGTAAGGAGGCAGGTGACCATTCTGTAGCAAGCTCATGAGTAGTCACACCCAGTAGGATAAAAACAAGATTATAGCTGTCCTCATATCAGTTCAGGTTAAGTTTGTCACAAAACTGTAGAAAGTGGGCAGAGCTTTTGGGAAATCAGAATTGAGGGCAGGGGGCTGTAGACCTGTCCACGGACAGAAAATAAATAAATAAATGTCCATACTTGCCGGAGGAACAAAAGCCAGATAACAAATAAAGCAAGTATCATTGTTAAAGGATTTTAAACCCATCATATATGATTTGCTTCTTTCAGTTTACATAAGATTTGGCAATCTAAAACAAGGCTTGTGTACCCAGCTAAAACATTTTTTTTTCATAATTTTGGAAAATAGTACCTCACATCTAAAAACGCTTAGACCTTTCACCTGTCTGTGTCTCAAAGCCGGTGTAGTTGAAAGACTGATGGGCTCTCGGTGAAAGGTCTGCTGTGGTATGGAGGGCAGTCGCTGGTGTTTGGTGCATGAGAAAAGCAGCAGTATCACTGTGCTCGGCCGGGCGCTGTGCTTTGCGGAATGGATCATTACAGTGCTGAGTTGTTCTGACTCCACAGCAGTGCACTTCATACAGCACTTGGGTAGGAAATTATTTAGGTAAATGCAGTAAGGAGCCTACAACAGTGGGAGAGTCTACATATTTGCTAAGTGCAGCTCTCTTCTATATATTTTCGCAATGAGAATTAGTAAGCTATACATAATGACACAATTGACATGTGGAAACTAAAAAAGAAAAATCCGATTACCTTTCATATTTAAAAAAATTGGGCGAGCAGTCTTGTCCTTTTTACTTTGCCATCGGAAGGTTTCTTTTTAGTATTTTTCTATAGAAAGCTCTCAAATATCTGATAAATCCCTGTGGCAGCTTTCACCTGGGCTGTGCATGCACAAATAGAATCAGATTATTCTTTATCTTGTTATAAACAAAGTTCAGGAAATATTTCTGAAATGAAGATAATCTCCATTCTTCATTTCCTGCTATGTAAAATTATC
The DNA here is from genome assembly GCF_027475565.1 of Acinonyx jubatus. NCBI lineage: Eukaryota > Metazoa > Chordata > Mammalia > Carnivora > Felidae > Acinonyx > Acinonyx jubatus. The sequence goes on along the minus strand of NC_069392.1, from coordinate 72,470,080 downwards.
TTGCAGAACTCTACTCCATGAAGCTATTCAAGATTGTTACTTATTTTAAAAAAAAAAAGAGTATTACTTATTAAAAATGTAAGCAATGGAATTTGCCAAAGTAAGAGACATTCTCATAAAACATCATGATTTGACTAAGCAGTTGTGGAGGAATTGTTAGAAAATTGTTAAATCTTTGGGTACTTTTTGGAATAATTGATCATACACTATAGGTGCTACATTTTTAAAACATGTTTTTTCTTTAAATGTGAATTTATCACATCATTTCATACTTATTCATTTATTTAACAAAAATTCTGCTAGGATATTGCAAATTTTCATAAACACAAAGTTGCCATGTACATCTTTACACATAGATTTTTATATACTTGTCCAAGTTTATTCTTCGGTTAAAATTCTAGAATTGAAAATTCAAAGTCATGTGCTTTTAAAATTTTGCTGTACATTTTTTTTAAGTTTATTTATTCATTTTGAGAGAGAGAGAGAGGTTGTGCGTGAGTGGGGGAAGAACGGAGACAGAAAGAATTCCAAATAGGCTCCACGCACTGTCAGCACAGAGCCCCACATGGGGCTTGATCTCACAAACTGTGAGTTCATGATCTGAGCCAAAATCAAGAATTGGACACTTCACTGACTGAGCCACCCATTTTAAATTTCCTTCCAGAGAGTTTTTACCAGTTTACATTCTTATTAGCTATATATGAAAGTGAACTTCCTCTCTGACAGCTGAAAATTTGTCTTATTGTCACTTGCCAAATGTCTTTTCATATATTTATTGCCAAATTTCAAATTTATTCTTTCTATAAAAGAATAGTTCATGATTTTTTATTGCAACTGAAGGAGATTTTTATTTATTGAGGGTATTTATCTTTCCTTTGAATTATTTATTGCAAGGATTTTCTAAACTTTTTTTCTGCATGCATAATGTTTTAAAAAATAATTATGTAGTCATAGGTTTTAATGTTTCTTTAATTTTTCCACATCTAATGTCATAGACAAAGCCCTCCTCTATTTTAAAATTTAAAAAAATCTGCTTATATGTATTTTCTTGCCTTTATGTTTTAACCATTTAATTACATTTTGATATAAAATGGGAAGCAAAGACTTGCTTACATTTTTTTTTTCAAATGCTGAACAAACTTCTGGTACTATTTATTGAACAATTTCTTGTTTCCTCATTGATTTTTAAATGACAGCTTAATCATAAATCTGTCTATACGTACTTCCATTGCTGTGTCTGTCCCTTCTGGCAACAGTACTAAATTGTCTTAATTTACTTTGCTTAAAATTTGTATACGTATATGTATATGTATATGTATATGTATATGTATATGTATGTGTGTATGTATGTGTATGTATGTGTGTATGTATATGTAGTAGGTTTTCTCAATTCATTTCTTTGTAAAAATTTTCTTAGCTATAATTATCATGCATTTAGTTTTCCAGATAAAATTTAGAATCATTTCAAGATTCCATGTTCTCCCTGTCCCCACCCATTTTTTTTCTATTTGGCATTTTGTTTGGATTTGCATTCGAAGTCTAATTTAATTTTGAATCACCAGATTAATTTTATGCAAGTACTTTTCTGCAAAATATTTGTGTGAAAAGATTAAAGTAACCAATTCCTTTTAAAATTGATATATGAGAGTATTTTGGTGTTTTGGAAGTGTTTGTGCTGCTGAATCTGAATCCTTTCATGATTTTTGTTAAACTGCCTTGTGAACTAGTTCAGAGAGTCAGTGTCATATGCTGAATATCTAAATATATTTATAATGAAGAATTTGAGAAAACATAACAAAATATATGCCTGTCCTACATCCTCAGAGAGAAAATAGAGTACAGATGGATATCAATGCTCTACAGTTACTATTAGGAAAGTTAAAAATCATAATCCTTTCCTAGCTCTGTAAAGCCAGTTGATTGCTTATTGTTAGAATATCGTCTTGCCCGTAAAGATTGAAGGCTCCTTATAAAACATGCGTGTGAGTATTGAGTAAACTGAAAGGTTGAAGACTGGTTAGTTTGCCTGCAGAAGATTCTATAGAGTAAGTGAGTTCTGAATGGAGTTTCAAAAGAGGGGGCAGGTCACTGTGTAGGTCGAGGCTGGAGCTCTGGAGTTGACAGTGGCTGGAGATGATGGGAGAGAAGGCAGTGGGAGGAGGCTCCACACCATGTGACTCGCATTGTACTTAAGCCAAGCTGAGGGGAGGATATGGGTGAAGAGGTTCTGTGTCCCCAGTGCCTAGAACAGTGACTGGTTCACAGTTAAGTGCTCAGTGCACAGTAAGTGCCAAACGTGTGCAAGAGGAAAGAGAAGCCTGATTAGTAGACTGGAGCTAAATTGGCTGTGAGGTGGGTATTGGGAGGGGAGGGGAGTGTTTGTAAGCTCTGACAGGTTTTCTGCTGAGAGAACAGGGGCAGCTCAGGGCTTAAAAAGCCTAAATTCTGATAGCAGTATATAAACATTCTTGGTGGGCATGGGGTGATGGGGAGAGTAAAGGGTGAAGAGAGCATCTATAAAACTTCATGGCATTTTCACCGTGGCAAAATAATTGAACTTTGGAGATACGTCCTAAAAAACACTATACTTTCATCTTAGAAAATGGGTCAGCAAACTATGGCCTGGAGCCAAATCTTATAAATACACACAGCCATCCTTATAAATAAAGTTTTATTGGAACACAGCCTCACCTGTTCATTTACATATTATGCATGGCTGATTTAGTGCTACAACAGCAGAGTTGAGTAGTTGAAACAGAGACCATATGGCTAGCAAAGACTAAAATGTTTTCTGTCTGGCTCTTTAAGAAAATACTTAATGACCTTTATCTTAGAACAGTGTTCTTGGTGTTTAGTGGTGGCATTCTGGAAGAGTTCACTGAATTAGAAGAGTTGAGACAAATTGGTTCATGAATAGTCTAAGAAAGTTTATGTCATATCACTCCTGTGAAGATAAGTGCCCCCAATTTTTATCCTGTGGAAGCTCAGTGTTGAAGTCGTTGCCTTGATTATGTTATTTCTAGCTCCAGTCTACTATGGCCATTTCCACTCAACTGCATTGAGCACCTACTATCTCTTGATGCTGTCTGACCCAACCTATTATCCACAGTTAAGAAATCAGAATCCCAGGGCTAAATATCATGTCAAGACTTCCCCACTATCTGCTAAGGAGAGTAATTTCAGCCAGCCATTTCAAGTTCTGCCAGCCTGTTTTATATGCCATGCTCCCCAGGGTAACTGTCTTCTTCAAAACTCTCCACAAGCCATCCCTCTTTTCCTCGCTGCGTCTTCGATCCCCTCTCTCCTGCAGTGTCTTTTCTACTCTAGAGGTGTGTGATACCACTGAATCTGTTCCCCCCCCAGGTAGTGTCTGCAGTACCCAAGCTGGATGAGCGGTAAAACATTTGAAAACATACCCGGAGCAGTCCCACCAGTTTTCAACCAAATGTCAACCATTATGTGTGCATTTAGATGAACGTACAACTAATTTCTTCACAGACTGTACAAATTCTGACTCTTCTAATCTATTTTAAAGGGCCTCGAGAATAATTAGGAAGCAGCAGAAGTCTTGTGGAAAAGATGTGTTTAGTCTTTCACATATTACGAATTAAATTTTAGGGTTTTTTTTTTTTTATGAAGCATTCAAGAGGTGGCGTTTTTCAAAACCACTTCAGAGGCACAGGAGGAGAGCTAAGGGCAAGACTGAATATAGAGGTGTAGGAGTTTTATGTCTGCTGGGATAGAGATGGGGACCTTATCTTCATGACAGTAACCACTATAATCATGCAGATATCGTTAGCAATCAATTTATGAATTAATTAATCCAGTTGGCATTTATTGAAAATATACTATGTACCCGGCCTACTGTGCTAGATGCCAGGAATACAGAGATGATTGAGGCTCACTTTCTGCCCTTGAGGAACGCCCAGACTAGCAAGGAGAAATCGGATGCATGAACACTTGCCATACAAGATGAGAAATGTTACAGCAGATGAATGTTTTCAGATGAAGTAGAAGGAAAAGTCTAGAAGGAAGTGGGTTGAAATGCAAGAAGACTGAGTGGAAAAAGAAATAGCAATGAAATAGAAAAAAAAAGGAATTTGAACTTCACTGGAAGAGACAATTGACTGCATTGTGGAAATCGAGGTTTGAAATGAATGGCAAGATTAAATAGGTGATGGGGATTAAGGAGTGCACTTGTGATGAGCACAGGGTGATGTATGGGCAGGTCGAATTACTCTGTTGTACACCTCAAACTAGTATTACACTACATGTTAACTAACTGGAATGAAAATAAAAACTTAACAAAATAAAGACTAATATAATTTTTTTTTAAAGAAATGAATGCCAAGGGGCTGGGTAGAGCAGAAGCAAGGGCAGTGGAAATTTCAGACTCGAGAAGTGACATTTCCATTGTTCAAGAGGACTTGTTTATAGCCTGACAGGTCCTCGTTCTTGGCCTGTTAAAAATAGGTAATACACATGTGTATTACTTACAGCCAATAATCTATCGTGTTACATTCTGACTTATATAATGATGTTACATAATATATATTGTATTAATTTATAGTACGGTATTTTAGATATACAACGTATATGACAATGCTCCTTCTCAACTAACAAAGGCTGAGCAAGTGATAGAAACTTTGCTGAGCACTTTATATTATCTAGGTTAATTCTTGCAATGGATAGGTATAATAATACTATTCCTCCCAGACAAAGAACCTCAAGGCTATAGAGGTTAGGCAGATTGTCCAGGGTTATCCAGGGGAAAGTGGTACTCACACCCAAGTCTGTCCTCCCCTACTGAGTTAGAGGCTCCTCTGGAGGAAATTTGAGAGATGAACTTTTGGTGTTAAAAATGAACTGAAGAGAAACAGGTTGACTCCTCCTAACGGTCGGAGTGAGGGCAAGAAAAACCAAGTGCACACAATGGAGGGAGGAAGTGTGTGGAGTTGAGGACAAGCACAGGCTTTGAAGGCAAACATGACCGAATTCTCATCCTGGTTGTATTGCTTGCCAGCCACATGTCTATCCTTGGTCAGGCCATGTTCCCATTCTGAATGTCCCAGTGTGCACAATGGGGGTCGTATCTTCTGCCTTACTAGCATGGAAAGGATCTGCAGCCGTGCTTGGCTCTTACCAGACACTCAGGTGTGATAGCTACTTATTCCTATTACCCTTATCGCTACTCTTATTTCCTATTCCACCCCCCCCTTCTCCTCCTCTGCTATCACTACTATTGCTACTATTATTATCAGCAGTAACAATAATTGAAATGACTGATGGAATACATCTGTGCTGGAAAAAAGGTGAAAAAAACCACGCAGAATAGTTGTTTAAGTCCTTGATTTGATTAATAGCAGTAGTTCTGCGTTCAATATTTAGTGAGCGTTTGCCATGGCAGGTCTCTATGCTAGGTACAATAGGGAGTTAACACTGAAGAAGCCATTCTCCCTTTTAACTCGCGTATAAATTTGTTTGGCCTCCGTGGCCACATATTCTTGATAAGCCATGTATTCAAGAGAGCACTTTGGGAGTAAACTGTTAATGCACATCAAAAGCAGACCCACGGGAAGGATGGGGCCATGGACAGCTTTGCAAGGATAGTCAGAACTTAAAGAATTGCACAATGATTTGAAGATTCCATTATGCATTCACGGCTTCTCCAGGTAACCTCAGTCTCCTCATGTCATGTGCTAGGCTTGTCTCCTCATTTACAAGTTCAGCTCGTTATCAGGATACTTCATTTTAGTAAATCTTTTACATTGGCCATTAGACTTTGAGTACTATGTGAGGTGCTGGGTAAGCAGATGAGTGAGACCCTAGATCCTGTCCTCCATGAGGACAGTCTCAACATAAAAATGTTTTTTATAAATCCTTACTAGAGAGGATGTCATTTACAACAACCTTGAAATGGAACCTTCCCCATCCAATATGAAGAAGACTGGCATGTGACATTTTGATATTTTTTATTTTACTAAAATAGCAACCTGGCCAAATATACTTTTCAGCACATTTATTATAGCCACATGTTTATATTTATAGGAGAAGTGATGGTAATTCGCTGGTATGTTAACAGGTCTTATTCAAATTGTTCTATTTTTACTTTGGAACAAAATTGCTAAAGAGAAACATTTTAAGGCAAGTAGTGATTATAGCACACTTATCAAATTATATATTAAATAAACTTCCTGAACTGAGAAGGAGCATAAACTGAAAAGAAGGCAGTTATCTTGAACTTTATATTGTTTATATAAGATTTCTTCAAATCCATTTTTATTGTAGGTTACTGATTGCTTTCCTGTTTTCTTTTGCTAAATTTCTACCTTCTCACTAACAAATAAAAATCCTCCTTTTAATCTGTAATAGATGACTCGGGATTCTAGAATGGATTTTCAGAAACCACCGAAAGACCTCCTCACTTTATTGTATACAATAAATAATGTATTTTTTTTTAATTCGAGAGGTGGTCAAATAGGTGAATGCATAAATCTCACCAACCCTTGGGCAGTTGTAATTTCCATTCCAAAATGCATGAGTTTTTTACTTGACTATTACTCTGCTATACATTAAGTAATGGTTACTATGGCAACCTTTGCATCACATTATAACATTTAAATATAAGGTGTTGTGTTTCTTTATAGGAAAAGACAATATACTTGAATTTTTAATGTTTGGTGAAATATAATCACTATGAAAATAAATAACTTTGTTCAAGGTCAATTGAATTCTTTGGGGATTATGCATAGTCCTCATTCATTTATTTTTTTGTGACGTCATGGGGCAGTACAAATTTTTGAAAAATTATTCCTGATAAATATCATATAATATTCATTAAATGCCTGTAGTTGGCCTTGCAAACAGAAAAACAAAGTTGAACCTGTTGAAGGTATTTATCAGTGGCTATTGCAGTAGTAAGAATTTGAATTTATTTAGCATCACAATGATAAAATTTTATCAAATACGTTTTTTATTTTTGCGTATCTAGTTGTGCAATATTTAGTACGACTAGTTTTGGTCTCACGTATAGTTGAATTAACAGTAGCAGTTTGCTCACGCTTGCGAAAGCAAAATTAAATGAGCCATTGAAGTAATCCTTGTGGCAGTTCCAGGAAAATGGCCACTTAAGCTGAAATTATCAAGATTGATTGTTGGCCAGTTTCTGTATTCAATATGGATCAAAACTAGCCATTTCTTGTTGCCAGTGTAGTTCTAGGCCATGAGGCTGTCATCACTGTTTACATGGACCCCAATATTTGACTTTTTTTTTCATTTTTTTAATGATGATTTCTCTAAATTATTATCTCAGTGTATATTTTCTGAGAGTAGAAGACCTCACTGCCAATCAATCATTCACAACTTTTGAGGAATCATTTAAAGAGTCATCAGTGGATTGTAATATAAGACCATGAATTGGAGGGACATAGGACGGTAACTGTGTCGGAGTCCATCTCTAAAGGACATTTTACATATGTTGTTTCATCTGTTCCTGGTAACTCTATATTAGAGCTTTCATTATTCCCTTTTTACAGAGGAGGAAAATAGGATTTAGAGCGGTTGCGTAACTAACCCCTAGTCATGATGCTTGTATGCTTCTGAGCTAGGGCGCATTCCCATCTGTTTGACCTCAGGGCCCTCCCTCTTTCCTTAAGAGGTTTTTTTTGTTTGTTTGTTTGTTTGTTTGTTTTTTTAAGTTTATTTATTTTGAGAGAGAGAGAGAGAGCAGGGGAGGGGCAGAGAGAGAGAGAGAGAAAGGTTGTGAGAGAGAATCCCAAGCAGACTCGTACTGTCAGCATGGAGCCTGACACCGGGCTCGATCTCACGACCGCGAGATCCTGACCTGAGCTGAAATCAAGAGATAATGACCTGAACCGAAATCAGGAGTTGGCCACTTAACCCACTGAACCATGCAGGCGCCCCGAGAGGTTTGGATTCTGCCTCTGACTTGTTACAATGGGCCTTGCATGTTCAGAGTGAGAATAAAAAGCATTGACCAGAAGTCCCTAAAAGAAAAATCTTTGCTAAATGATAATTTCAATAATTTACATTTCTCCACAGCACGATGACAATCTGTTAAGTCCCTGATTGTACAAGTTATCCTTGCCATCTTATCCTTCTAACTTTCCAGAGTTCTATTTTGCTGAAACCAAGCATAAGACTGAATTCAAAATAAACTATGAAGGTGCATTCCCGGACCTTCCGCTCTCGGGAATAGAGACTGTCCAAAGACTGACCTTCAGTTTTGAGCTTTGAAGTTCAGAGGTGGACACAGGTGGAAATACTGTGTTCTTCATTGCCCTTCGCTGTGAGATATATTCTGGGTTGCAGAGTAAGTGCCAACAGAGCAAAATTATCGCCCCCTCCTGCTACTAGAGTAAGTCAGCAATGGCCCTTCTGTGGTCAAAATGGCAAATTCAGCAGCAGCTATTCGACAGGGATTTGCAAAAACTTCCCCATGGCTGTTAGGAATCTTATTCAGCAGTCTCTTTGAAAATCCGATCCTGTGCAGAATTCACTATGGAGAAATGACCTCCATTGCGATTTTTTTTAATGCGTTTTAAACCAATATAATTGGTAATTTTGCTCAATGTATATTTTGCACTTAGTACTGCAAAGTCTATTAGGTACTCATACAAATATCCAGCATTCATAAGTTTTATAGTGGTTCAGAATTTTATTTCCATATTAACGTAAAGCCTTCCCAAATTCCTGGGTTTATAGAGTCAGTTCGCCATACAAAGCCACTATACATCACTTAGGTTTGTGATGAAAGAATGGAATTGCAGCTGTGTGAGTACTAGAATACCCAAACATGAATTAGACTCACAAGCATTTGGCAATAGTTCAGAAAAGGAGCTTAATCTGGTTTCATCTGAGACTGCTTTTCTCTGTTCTACAACATCCCCCCAAGATGTTGTGTCTGATATCGGATCACAACGTAATGGGAGTGACGCAAAATCAGAGAAAGCGCTAAGAAACCAGGGGCACGTTTGCTTTTCCCCCGAGATTATTTTTTCTCCTGCTTCTGCTGCTGCTGCTGCTGCTGCTGCTTCTTCTTCTTCTTCTTCTTCTTCTTCTTCTTCTTCTTCTTCTTCTCTCTCTCTCTCTCCCCCCCACCTGATTCCAACTCTGAAATTCAAGGTCATTCACCTATTAGATGAATTAATTATAAGCCAAAAAGCAGCATTCATCGTACTCTGATCTCACTCATATCTATAATTAAGGGTAAATATAATCTTCCTTTTTAGAAATGTACCACCCACCCATTACATTTAAAGTGCTGACTGAAAGGAAATAATAGTTCAGAGCAAGATGATTTTAGTTTAACAAGAAAAAAGTTGATAATTTAAGCTTGAAGCAGTTAGTTCTATTTTTGATTACCATTCAGTTATAAATCTAATTTGAGATATATGCTGCTTTTCTGTTACTCAAGTTTAATTCATGGTTTGCATTCTTGGTTGCATAAGTAAAGTTCAGTGGTTGATCAAGGATGTTAAAAAGCTCCCTCCCCCCCACCCCCACCACCAAGGGAATCGGGGCAGTGTTGAGAATGTGTTAGACTGAGACCCACATCTGATATAAAACAATCAAAAAAATTTTAATGGAAAAAGGACCCTCACAGAATGTTGCATTTGGCATTTGAGTGGCTCTGGTGGGGAATAGCTTACTGCTGAAGAATCAGTTGTAGGGGTGTGGACCCCAAAATATTTAAGCCCAGTTCACAAAGTCAACACACACACACACACACACACACACATATACACATATATATGCTGCATGTATATATATAGAAGCATACACACACACACACACACACACATATATATATAATATTTGGTTACAGTATTTTAAGTCTTAAAATTGTTTGTCTTTGGAAGAAAGTAAGGACTGAATAAGGGGAAGGGCTCGTCTCCTCACATTGCAGACAGTTAAAGAAAATGGTAAACTATGGGTTTAAGATTTACAGGTTAGCTCAGTGAGATGCCACATCTTGCTTCCAGTGTTTCCTGGCAGACTCGGGCAGCTCTCGACTGGGACCCAGCATAACCGCAGAGCATGAACTTGCACAATGTGAAAAACCTGAAACCTTTGTAATCTTATTTAAGGCAAAGATGAATTTGCCCATTTTGAAAGTAGACTTTAGCTTTCAAACTTAACTTTTAAATTAAGCATGTGTGTGTGTGTGTGTGTGTGTATACCATGCAGGTAAATTCACGTGTAAATGAATGCCTATCCACTTTGTGCCATATTCAATTTACCTTGTTGAATTGAACGCCATTAACTTTCTAAGTTCATAAACTCAGGTTTTTTAGCCAGTGGAAATTTTTTTTTAATCTTTCTCATTGCTAAAGAGAGTTAAATGTGTGACGTAAAGGCCAAACAATAGTAAATGGTTATTGTTCATTTTACAAGTATACTCTACAATAAGAACACAATATTTTTATCTTAACTTTCCCTAGGGGGGTGATTAGGGCCCCCTTAAGTGTGAGGAAATGCTTATTTTTGTTGCTTTAGAAGAATGATTCTATTGTCTGAGAGAAAAAGAAAAAGGAACAAACAGGTCTAAAAAGAAAGAAACAGGAATGTGCTTTGTTTAAAAAAAAAAAAGGATTAGCATGAGCCACCAAATGTAAGTGCTATCTGGTCTTAGTTCTGTGTCACTATCCATAGTTCATGTGGCTGCGCATGCAAGTGTTAGGGCCATGGTTTATTTACAACTGGCCCGTGAAATGATTTTCTTTTACATTAACAACAGTAAGGTCAGCCACAGCCAGTTAGCGATCTTCTAGTTATCATTTTATATTTTTCACAGCTCTGTTGTGAATGCTGCTAAAACACAGTATAGCAAGCTTGTTTGTTTTTATGTTGACCTATTGAGTGCATCTAGTTTCTTGGGAGTGGAAACCTTTGCCACCAGGACCAACAAGAATTAAGCACTGGTTAAGCTCATTAGGAAGACAAGCAGGCATTTCAACCTATCTGCTCAGTCCTTGTTTGAGTATTTTGTATTATTTTAGGAAAAGAAAATGAAGGCAGAGGAGTAACGTCTGCCTAAGATACAAAGTTATCAATAATGTCCCCTTCAAGCTCCTCTTTTCATGAAAGGGAGGCTTATTTGTAAATTTACCAGACTGTGAGGAGGCTGTGATTTAAATCATTCACAGCTTTATCGATGGAAATTTCAAAGAAAACTTGGGCTTTAAATGTAGATTTTGTTACTAAGATTTACCAAGAGTGAAATTGCAGGTTGAGATTCTAAAATTGTTGAATGCCACTTGTAAAATGATAAAGAAATCATTTGATGTTATGCTGGTTATAGATGTTATTCCTGGTTTATAGAAAACTATTACAAAGAGCTCTGTATTTTAGTTTGTCATTGGGTAGCATTTTGATATCCTAAGTTCGGAAGAGGCAGTAATTGAGCATGCGGATGTCATATTTTTATCTGGCAAATGACCTGGTTTAATCTGGTATTTATGTGGCAAATATGAAGATACTCGCAATGAATTTTTGCTCAAAATGAGCTTCAAAACTAAAATCTCATCCTTAAAGTTTTATTCGAAAGTAATGTTGACTGTGTATCCCTTGGAAAAGTCTTAAACTGGAAACAGTGAAGGCAAACTTATCAGTAGCTGTTTAGTCCTTTATTACTCATCCAGCACTCACAAAAAATCCCTGGAACAGAGAGGTTCTCTTTATGATATTTAGCTATATGGCACTGGAAAGGGGAGGTTTGAATTTTTGATTTTCCAGCTTATGGGTCATATTTGACCAACTGCTTTCACTAGAAGACATGCCACTTTGTTGAGCTATTTAGGAATCAAAAAGACTGTCTTAATTTAAAACAAGGACTCTTTGTTTTAGTTGGTGACTGCCTTGTGAAATTTTTCAGTTCTCAGCGGGTTAACCAGGGAACAGGGGCAGAGTCATAATTGGCCTATTTAGAGTATTTTGCATGTGAATAGTGTGTTAGTGAAGCATCCCTAAGTCTGTTGTGAGTGACATGGTGATTAGAATTTAGATTAGGGAAAACACATTCTGTACTTTATCAAGGACAGTAATTAGTTCAGTCAGTAAAAGTTGATTACAAGTAACGATAAAGTTAGATTTTTAGTACTTAATTTTAAAATTTCTTTATTAAATAGTAAATTTGTTCTTAATATAAATGGTAGTATCTACACTTGTTTTCTTGCATATCAGACTAATTAACAGAACAATGTGTTCAATGCAGAGTATAATCAGGCGATTTATATATTATGGGTAAGTTTTTATGTAGTTTTTAGAAAATGTAATATTATTATATGATCTTTCGTGTGTCATCATTTTTGAAAGTTTAGTCATTCATCACACTGTGATAAGTTAATGATATTTGCGAAAGTTTTCTAGTGCTCAGGTAAATGTTTAATCTGTGGGGATGTATTTTAACTTCCAGTAGTCCTCAAGAGGGCATTCTAATTTGTTCCTGTTCGCTTAGAATGCCTACTATTTCTATGATTTTGGAAGTTAGCGTGAGATTTGAATTTGCTCCCGGTTCTGCTGGCATTTTCTCTTCTGTGGGTGCTGTGTAAATCCGTGGGGGATAATGCCGAGCCGATGCAGAGTCCTCAGTGGAGGGGAGCGTCCTACCCTCACCCCCAACGTGAGCAGTCGGGGGAAGTTGTGTGCGTCCGAAAAATCAGATTCTTCTGGAGTTCTTGCGAAGGAAGGGCATGAATAGTTCCCAGATATGAGCCTAAGTGTAGATGAAGAAAACATGACTCTTACACAAATGCCCTCTTCTTAATCAAAATGTGAGTCGTCTTAGGATGAAAGTACTGTTTCAAGAGAATCACCTTCTACCTTCCTCTCAAAAGCAAAGAATTTGAAAAATCACAAACTTCGTGCTAGCTTCTTAGACTGCTTTTCTTTTTCTTTTTGTTTGGTTGTGTTTTAATTGTTGCAGCTCGGCAGATGCTGTTTTCTTTATTGCCGTGGTTTAAGTACTAACAATCAGTTGGGGGGTGGTGAATGTGAAAAACTAACCTTCTATGTTTGTTTTCCCTTTTGAACCTTTTAGCAGAGTCTCCTTGGAGGTGACATGGATATGGGCAACCCAGGAACCCTGTCGCCCACCAAACCTGGTTCCCAGTATTATCAGTATTCTAGCAATAACCCCCGAAGGAGGCCTCTTCACAGTAGTGCCCTGGGTAAGGTATTCCTCTGCTTGAATGCCTGAGTGATTAGTAGTAGTCTTTTTCTTTCTTCCTCTCTTTTTTGATGCCATCCTTCTCACCCTATTCTCACCCCACCCCCCAAAACCATAAAATTTTGCTCAAATGTCAGGCTCGTGACCACCCCTCCCCAGTAGTACATTGGATGGGTATGTTAACAACTTCTAGTAGCAAGAGAACTATTTTGGTGTATGCTTATTTCTTGTTTTCTCTTGGCTGCCCATATAAGGAAACTTAAAAAAAAAAATCAAAGCTTAAAAAAAGTTAAATATCTTGATTTTTATGAAAAAGGCAGAATTCGATTTCTGCCAGAATAAAATATGATAGCAGTACTGACATTTTGCTAAGGTAATGATTTAAGAAAATCTGGTCTAATCTAAATGGCTTCGTGGTTTAATCTGTTTTAGTTAGGGAAATAGGCATTCGGGGACCTCACAGCCTCTTCATTTTCTTTCAGAGGTGCAGACAAAGAAAGTTCGAAAAGTTCCTCCAGGTTTGCCATCTTCAGTAAGTACTGCTTGTTTCTGCTTTGTATATTGTTTTATTTTGTTCTGTTTTGTATTGATGCAAGGGAGATAGGAGCAAATGAGGTTCCATGCGCCAGAGCAGCGTGTTTATCTAGACTGGGGATGAGGTAGGAATGACCTGCACATCCAGCCACCTGACCCACGTTGGAGTGATTAATTGTGTATCCTGGAAGACTGGGTGGTTGTGTTGATATTCAGCAGTTTAAGCTCTGAAGAGAGCCTTGAAAAGGTGCCTGAAGTTCGAGGAGTTTTACCTGTACAGGGCTTTCAAGAGAATAAGTATTAGTTTCATGTGTTGGTTAAATTCTTTGTTGGTATTATGATGATTTATGGATTTGCATGCGAAAGGAGATTTGTGGAGAGGATTTAGGAAAAATTTACATGGGTTTCAGCCCAGAGTGCAGAGAGAATGTCTCTATTTTCTAAAGAGGTTACTGAATAAATGCTGCAAAGGTAGCTGCATCAGTAGCCATTTGTGTCTGGAATACCAGGTGACAACTAGAAGAATCCAGCTGTAACCAAGAGCATTCTGGGTCTTTTTACTACCTGGAGCTATACTCAGGCGTTGGTGAGGTCCCTCCAGGCTCCAGCGTAGCAAAAGTTGGTTGTGATCCCAACTAAATGCGATATCTTATTTTCAATTCTTATGTATATTTTCAAATCTGAGTTCCTACATGATTTTATTTAATTTTCTTTAAAACCAGTCTTTGCCTAAGTAAGTAGGCAAATTGCTTTGAGTAATTTCCTCCTTACATAGAACAAGAATACGAGTCTCCCCCCTTCTTGTTTCCTCCTTCCCTTCTTCTTTTTTCCTTTCTTCTTTCCTTCCTGTAAATATATATGTATATATATATATATATACATATATATATACATATATGTACATATATACATATATATATAGAGAGAGAGAGATACATAGTTTTGATTTAATTTAATTTAATTCTGTGTTCTGTAGGGCACTAGTATTCTTTGAAAAGAATGCTCATAAGCCTCATTGCAAGTTCTTCTCCTCTAAAATAAAATGGTATTCGGGTTTCTGAAAATATATTACCAATTGATGCTCGCATATTAGTTTTATTCCATTTTTAAGAAATTAGGAGAATAATAGGTTTTGCAAATGTGCTAAGATTAGATTAACCCAAACACCTGTGTATTTGACTTGCTTTCAGTTCAGCTCATCCAAAAAATTATTAAGTGAATATATCAGAGTGAGTCTTATCAGGAAAAAAACACAAATTTTGTATGCTGATTATCATAGACTTGGTAATGTTGAAGAAGCATCACAAAATTATCCATAAATACAGAAAAATATTATGTAAATAAAACTGCCAATTGTGTATAAAATAGTCACTTTGGACTACCAGTAAGTCACTTAAAAATGTACTGAGTGGTTTATTCTTTAAATTTCTGTGCTGTATTAAAACTGACCAATATCCCTTCAGGTTTTTCTAAGCATATTTTAAGCTTGAAGTTGGTGGTGGATTTAATGTAGATGAAACTTTAGCTTTTAATAGCTTTTATGACAACCTCAAATGATACAGTCTTCACAGCTGTTGACATTTAAAACATGCCTGCACCTAATACGGACAGTATTGAATACAATGAGTGGACCTTCAGATGTCCTGAAATGATGGAATAGTTGCATGCTATTAAAGCCATGTAAAACTTGAAGCTATAGAACCTTATTTATGCCTCATAGCCAAACAAACTTTGTTTTTTCCAGTGCTAAAATTATGCAGAAATCTACCCAATTTCTAAGGAGTGTTTTGGCGTGGCCTTAGATATTATCTGTCTGCTTAATCATTGTCAATAATAATCTCTCCTACTTCACTGTAAGTTTTTTAAGTATTTTCCTAGAGTTAACTGGCCACTATAGAAAATTTCACGGATACAGTTTTTTCTTTGCCATTTTGACAGTTTGTGTGTTTTTGATATGTTGTCCTTGTGGAGAAATAAAAAGGTATCTTTCCTTTCTTCGCAGTAGATCTAGAATTGGAAATTTAGTTTGTATTATTTAATTTTTGGCTTTTGATGGTCAGTTTAAGGTTTACTCTTCTTAGAGAATTTATCTTGGCTAAATGTTTTAATGGTCCTTAAGGAACATTCTCATAAGTAGAGCCTGTTTTTTTAAAGACAAGGAGGAAAATTCAGTCGAAATGGATATTTTATCCTTGTTATTTTTTTGACTTTTCTTTTTTTAAGCAAGAAGAGTAACTAAGTTTGGTCTATTTCAGAATCCAATCATCTATTTATTGTCATTACTTTAAAAAAAATCTCTGCTCTGTTTTAATAGCAATAATGTGACTTAGTTTATATTAGCTTCGTTGCATGCATTGGATTGCTTATTACTTATAACAAGATCCATGTGCCTTCCCACTGCACGAAATATATATTTTAATTTGATCTAAAGAGATGGTCCGCAATAGTCACTGTAACACGTTTGCTCCGGTATTTTTAGACCTCTGCCATGTTTTTTTTCTTTTTTTTAAGCTCAAATTAATATATACATGGTAAGATATTTCTAAAACTTGCTTTGGTATGTATGAATAGTTTTCTTACAAATAATAAGAAACTGGGGATAGTAAAAGGTTTCTTTTCAAGTGATTATGACTAGCTAAAGACATTTATATGTTTTCTTCAATACATATTTACCGTGATAAATAGTAATAAATCTGTCACAATCTGTGGTGTGAACTCACTTTTTTTTTTCTTTTTGAAATGGGCCTTTTCTCCTCCTTGACATAAAAGAAAGAAAATTTAAACTGTAACATCTGTAATGAGATATTATTTATGACCTTACTAGAGTACAGAGGCTGGACCTCTTTTGTCGCCATTAGGCTGGATCTTCACAGGAAATGAGAGCAAGGCTTGTCTGGCCCTGTTTTTGAAAATACTGCAGCATCTGTGGGAGAGAGGAAACATAAGCCTGGCCCAACATCACGCCATGGATCTGGCAGGATCCTTGAATGTGTTTGGGCTGTGCACTGCATCTAGAGACCTCAAGTCACTGAAGAAGCATGACAGTGATAGGATGGCGGAAGAACCATCCTGAGGGGTCGCCTTGCACAGGCGCAATGGAGGGAAGGAATTCTGTCCCTCTGGACCACAGAGGCCTGTACTTAGGGCTAGGGTGATGTTTCTTTAAAGGCAAGGCTGTGTGAAATGACAACTAACTGCCCACAAGAGCCCTGCTGAGTACTGCAGAACATTTTTGTGTTCTCTGTTCAGATGGGTGGTACGTTCTTCTTTTCAGGCACCTACCAGTTTCTTGTAACCCTCATCTTTTGATGAGAGTTTAATAATAAAGCTTTATTTTTTGTTGATGCCAGAATTTATTTCACCACTCTCTGATTTCTTGGATCTACACATGAACTTCCTGTTTGATTTCTACATTTTGGTTTCCTTTTTTAAATCGTGTATCTTAAACTTGATATTTTTCGATTTTACTGCTCTTCCATCATAGTTTCTATCTTTGTATAGCCTAATAGTCACACCTATTGAATCGTGAATTCATACAGAGAGAAATATACCCATTAAATCACATTTTGGGGGGACAATGATCCATAATTCTTAGAAATTTACATGGAAGCATTAAAATCTAGAAAGCAAAAAATTTTCACCTTATGTCATTCTAAAATATTTTTTCCAAACACACATAAAAAACTCAAAGACATGGTCTTTTAGAGACTTTATTGTGCCCACCAATATGGAAACACATAAAACTGCCCTCTTCTTATAACTTGAATGCATGAAATGATATACATTTAACCAGAAACTGTTAACAACTGTAACCATTCTACTTGGAATGTTGATGAAAATTTGTCTTCAATTCCAATCGAGCTTTAAAACTTTAATGACAGTGTCACTGTCTTCCCCACTTGGAATCCCTGGAACTTCAGATTTCTCTAGAAATAAGAAGTTTTATCTTTAGAAATAGTTTATGACCTGTTTTATCACCAGTGATGTTTCCAAACTGAACTTTTCAGTAAAGTCTATTTTTTATGTTAAATTTACTTTTTCTTTCTTTGTGTGTTGTTTTCTAAATCAGGAAGATCTGGCAAACTTTGTATTAAGTGATCAGGAATAATTCTGGACACATGAATCCTAAGGACAACAATCTCTACAATAGTAACACTTCTAAAATAAGATTTGGGCACTCCCAGAAAATTTTAGAGATGAGTTAATCTTTAGATGGACTTGAAAAATACAACTTCAATGTATATGAGATACCAGGTTTACTAGTTTTCTTAAAGAATTCTTAAAGAACATAAAATCTTAATGTTTAAATGAGTTTTTGTTTTTTGGTTTTTTGGTTTTTGTTTTTGTTTTTGTTTTTACAGAAGAGATTGTTAGGAAAATATCAGGGAAAGTTGGATAATGCTGATGGCCTTAAGTGATCTGTGTGTTTTACATTATATAAAAAACCTTCATATGTGAAGGTAGCAAAAATGATCTTGAGTTCATACCTTAAAAAATTTTTAGGAAGGAAATGTTTTTTCTCAAATGCTTGAGGAAATCAAAATTTAAAAGAGAAGTTGGTAGTTGTTTATTTCCTTCTTAGAGGCTCAGAAATCATATGTTTGAAAAGTCAGTACTTAAAATATATAATTTCCCCCATCACTTTGAAAGTGATCATATATCACAGTGATGCTATTTCATGTCAGCAAAATTTTGACTTGAGTGATAATGCAACTTACATTAAAATAAAATATATATTAATTTTAAAATGAACTAAGTGTCAGCGACCTGGATTCCTTCCTTTGTAGGAAATTCTAGAGTAACCAATTATGTGATAATGTATAAAAGGAGGGGCCTCATCATGGTTCATTCTTGGAGAGGTAGATCCTTTGTGAAAAGTATAACTGTAGGTGTTTACATTACAATATTTGGTTAACTCGTAATAGTTAACTTTAAACTTAGGGTGCCCATTCTCCAATTAAAAATATTGAAATATGAAGTTTGGATATTAAACTTATGTTTACTAGTTATAAAAATGTATAGACAGAAAAAAGATGAAGTATAATGCAATTAAATCATCCCCAGTAGGACGGAAGTATTATTCACACAATTTACACAGAATATGTAACCTGACGCCAGGGAACACCTTGAAGGTTGAGAAAATATTCGTCACAGAGAGCGTATATTTTTGTGCAGTTAATACTGAATATACTAAACCAGAAGCTTCAGAAGTTCAGCATATACGTTCTTTCTTTGAAAACTAATCCTATCCTCTGCATTGCAGTTTGCAGTTAGAGGCTATGGAGGTTATGCTTTTTGTGAATTGCTGCTTATGAAACATAGGAGAATCTCTATATTTAAGTTTTTATTGGAGGCTCTTACTCTATTAAGAATATTTCAAAAGGCGTATGAAATTCACACACATTTACAACATATGTACCATTAGGCATTCCAGTCTCTCAGGAGTTTGCTATAAGATTTCTGTATTTTTGTTTGGAATTTTGGAATAATGAGATCTCTCTTCCATCATCCTCTCTGCTAGGAAACCTACTCCTGCTCCCCTTAAAAAGATGACTTCTGGTATGTGTCTTTTAAGTATAAAGTGAGAAGAAATGTAAGGGAGAAGAAAAACACAAAAGTTAACTCTAGAGGAAAGGTTTGCATATTTGTGAGCTCTTCAGGGATTATCTTTACCACGAAAAGGATTTATGTGTCAAACACTCAATTGAGAAGAAACCACCTAGATTCCTCCTCAATAGAGATGCCTGCCTGGCCCCTTTTGTCTGATTATTCTACTGAGCAAGCTCTTCTAAGGTGGTGTGCATGATATATATTCCCCCCACCCCATGTGTATTTTTATTTTAAACCAAGTTTTCAAAATTTCACCTGCTGAGATTTATCAGGACTTTTGTTAAGGTTTCCACAACTGTAACAATAGCATTTAGTATAAAACTGGCCTCATTCATTGAGAAAGGAGAAATACATTTCAGGAAACTGTTATTTGGAACCTATTTTATCACTTTCACTGAAGAGTATATTTTGGTGCGAAGTCTTGGACTCTGTCTGACTGGTTTAATTATTAAGAAATCGGAGAAGCTGCCGGAAGGCTGCTTTACCTAAAGAGAATTGTAACAGGCCTGCATGCATTTTGAAATTATAAAAACTTGTTTCACAGTGTGTGGCTTGACTGTGAATTTATTTTGTGTTTGTGGAATAATATAAATGCTTGGCTTAATATTTGGTTGGAGACCATTTTTTTAAACTTTTTCCATTTCATTGACTGAACTGTTCATTTTATTGTCTAACATGGTGGAATTTTCTCGTTTTTTTCCCCCAGTCACTGATAATTTCTGTGTTTTCAAGGCGTGTTTTCCTGATTCCAAACAATTCTGAAGTTTTTGTTTGAAAGTCATAAATCAAAGTCAGATAAAACTTGGAGGGCTAAGTAAGATCCTCTCAGAATATGTAGCAATAATCCTAAAAGGAATGAAGAGTCTCTTCAAAAATAGCAAAGTTGTATTTTCTTAAGGCAGATTAAATTCTGTCAGGCTGTTGACAGACACTTGCTTTGTTTTGTTTTTTAAATAAATTGCACTGAATTCTTAAACTGAACATAAAGTCACATTTCAAAGCAATAGCATGAGATTCTCAGGCTTGATCTTCACTGTCCCAGGGTGTATTTGTGTACAGGGCTGTGCTCATTTTAAAGGAATAAGAGCTTTTGTAAAATGCGGTGCGAAATTTGTAGTTTTAAATACTCAATTATTTTATCTCAAAACAGTAGCATGTGAATGATACCGACTTCTTTTTTTTTTTTCCTTTCTTTCTTTTTCTTTTTTTTCCCCCGGTGGTTGCAGCTGTTGTGTAGGTGCTTAGCTCTTTGAGTTTTATGCTTTGCTTGAGCTTATACTCCCTCTTCAGAGAAATTAAGGTAGTGCAGAAGAGTCTGCATTTTGTAGAATTTCAAGGTTGACAAAAGGATGTGAGTTTCAGTGAGAAGTACAGATTTCAATTCTGAAGGAATGTGCAAATTCATTTTTGAAAAGAACATTTTAAGAATTTTATTTAAGTCGCTTAGCGACAGCCCCTATTATCTGTCTAGTCTAACTTTGTCATCTGCGGAATTAATCATAAATACGCTCCTGAGGTTGAAACTTGATACATAAGTGATTCCTTCTAGAGTAATCAGAAGAGGACCTGTGCGTGTATTAAATGCCACTAAATTTATCTGGAGTATTCAGTGGAACAGAATAATAGGGGCATTTCTTAGTGAAGCCCCTTGGTAGCAAAGTGTAAAGAAATGTCTTGGTGTTGCCGCTGTGCATCAGCAGTGTTTTCAACGATAGTGATTAAAAGGCATTTCCTTTGTGAAACATGGACTCCTATTAGAAAGGCTTAGTGTTCTCAAAAAATGACCCCTGTGGTATATTCCTCACACACATACAAAAACTGTCACTGTTACCACTTGCTGTTACCATCTAGGGATTTTTTTTTTTTCCTGGAGAAAATGCCGTTTTGGAGCAATTACTTTGATATCATCCGAGAAAGAGCGCCTGTCTGCAGCAGCTTCATCATCCCCAGCCTATATCATTCTAAATATGCCTCCTGGATTATACTTATAATAATATTGTAATGGCTTTCATTCTACCGATTGGCAAAGTCTATCATTATATCATTAGCTGCCACGAGAAAGCAGTTTCAAGTAGGGTCGCTGATTCTTAGCGTTAACGTTTGCAAGTAACCCCGTTTGGGGAATTCACTCGTTTCACAGGTGCTCAGGTGTGTTAACCTAGGGTACAATAATATTTTCTGGCTTGCTCATTACGAAACAAACTTGAAGTACAAAATAATTCAATAATAAGCAGAGTATGAAAACTGGGGTTTTATTGTAGCAAAGTCTAATAACTTGAGATGTTAGCAGATGAGTAAAAAATAAAATTTGTCTAAGGGTACAGTGGTAGTCAACTCATTTCTCCAAACTACTGAAGCTGAAGTTTCAAAAGAATGTTCTTGGCCTGGCAATTAAGACCTGTTGATTCAGTTTGAAATTTTTAAGCCATTAAGCTAAATAGAAAATGAATCTGTTTCTGTAACTAGTGTACTGTTTGAACGTACTGTTATATAATAAAAAGGTACAAATTCTGCCATTTGATACTAAGGCATCTGCTTCACGAGTGAAATTTTATTACCAGAACCTGTGGGTTCCTCATATAGTGCCTTGATAGGAATTTTATTTTTAGATGTATACAGCGCATCGCCACACATATCATCTGGAGTTTAATTGATAGGGATGGGCAAGAGAAAATGGAATTAGGCATTTTTATTATGGGCAGATACAGCTGGAATTCTGAAATTCAAATCCCAGTAAGTCATTATTCTATAAACCATGCTATTTTGTTTTCCCTTTAATAAATTACACCAACAACCTAGCTGTTAAGTGGAACTCCATCATGACAAACTGGGAGCATCCAGGTGGGAGGGGAAGACAGCATTTTCAGAAGTTTTCATTCATTCATTCATTCATTCATTCATTCATTTCTTTCTTCTTTTATACTTATTCAAAGCATATTGTTCAGCTAACCTAAAAACCAGACACACCAAATGACATTGTGCATTTCCTCCTCTTCTGTGTACCCTTTATTTAAATCGTGAAGCTTCACAGCTAAGGTCCTTCCTGTTTAAGGAAGTTCTCAGTGTTGCATCACTTACATCCCCAGTTGGTGGGGATGGCCTTACATTTTAAAGAGCATAAAGTCTGGCCTTTTGAGAAGGTTGTGCATTCAAAGACCCAAATAACACACGCAGTGAAACACAGGGACCTCTTGTCCTTTAGGCTTATTTTAGAGATGCTGAGTCCCCTTACTCACCTTGAAATGGGTAAGGATCTTTTGCACATACATCTTTTTTTTTTTGTCCCATACAGGCTAAATTCACTGCCCTGCATGTTTCTTTCAAATATATTTCCGATGAATGACTATGGTAATAAAAGTGGTGTGGTGAGATGGAAATAACACTGCACTAGAATTAAAGAGATCTCTCTACTTAAATGTGTGGTATCCTCTATTTCCTCACATAGTGGCCCTAGTTGGGTCACACATCTATTTCATGGTCTACAAAGGAGGTATAAATAGCACCTTCTTCATGAGATGATGTTGATATACTAATAACAATAACAAACCTGAACATAGTATTTATTCTGTGCCAGGAACTGGGTACTTTGCATCTAATGAATCACTTACTCCTACAAAATCCTATGCGATGGGATGTCCTACTCTTTATTCATGGCTAAACAAACAGAGACACAGAGGGGTGATGACACTTGCCTGAGGTCACACAGCTAATAAATGGCAGAGCTGGTGTTGAGACCTGGGAAGTCTGTCTGCCAGGTTTCTGTGTCCTTAATCATGATGCCATGCTCCCCCTGGCTATTCAGAGTATTTGGTAGAACAAAAATCTCTACAATCTGATTGTTGTTTACTTAGCAAGTATTTGCCAACCTGGAATAAATTAAGTATTCAGAATGTTCATCTCACTGTAGAATGACCCTCAGTACCTCTAAGTGGTACACTGGTTTTTACGCACAGCTTCTGCTCAGCCAGATCCCTTAGAAAGTCTAGACCATTCAGTATAGCATTTCTGTAACAGAGACAGGATGATCTAGTGGTTAAGAGCATGGAATCTGATCATCTGGGTTTTTAGTTGGCTGTGCCACTTACTAGCTACGTGGCCTTGGGCACATGATGTAGTATCCTTGAATTATTTTCTGAAAAATGGGCAAAATATACATACCTCCTAAGGATACTGTGATAAATAAATAAAGGACAAAACATATATAATGTGCTCTGCATAATCCTGACACATTGTAAACATCTAAGAAATGATAACTTCTAAGGACAGTAATAAACCCCCTCAATGTTAGCATCAGCAAGAAGGTAAATACCTTTCTTCGGGCACTTGAGAAAAACTTCACCTGTAGTTTACTGGAGTAGTTGGGTACAGAGCAGAAACTAAGACCAGGGTCTCAACTGCATGTAGAAGAATTCTACATAATGGAGGTCGCTTGCCTTGTCTGAAACGATGAAATACCGCAAGCACTTTCTGTAGGTCTTTGTTCCTCGCAGTAGTGTCTCTATCAGGCCGAGACACCTAGTCAGCTGTTTGAATCATTCGACTTAGGCTCTGCAAAGTTTGCCTTGGAAGTATGTACTCCGTCTTTTTTTCTTTTGAAATGGGACATCAGGCCAAGATGACAGAGCTCCTCATAATATGATTCCCTCTGCCAGTAATTTGTTTATGCCGAAGTCAGCCCTGCCTCTAAGCGACAAGGAGATACAGGCTTTTTCTTTCATCTTCTACCAGTCTTACTCTGTAATTGGCCAGAAGCAGGTCAAGGAGCAGGGTAGGCCTAGGGTTTTTACTTCATCTGGCAAGACGAAGATGTGTTGAGCAGGTGGGACTGTGTGGCACTTTGTTTCTCTTCTAAAGTAAAACAGAGTTTGATTTGATTAGGACTGTTGAGGTAAATTTCAAACATTCAACAGGACTATTTATACAGATGTTTTAGGGTAAAGTCAAAGAATTGCTGGATTCTGGCCTTTGCCACATTGTCGTGTGTTTTTTTCTCAGTGCCGTTGCTGAATTCATAAAAGAAAATTTGTTTTTGCGTGTCAGCTGAGGGAAACTTAGAACGGTTTTTTACAAGGGCTGATTAGTGAACCCTTGAGTTTCAAGAAAAAAACATCTGCCAAAGAGGGTGGGGCAAAGAGAGCATGGTCTCCACCTTCCACCACGAATGATTCTTCCCAGCCAATTTTCATTTACAGAAAAACCAGGCAGCACATCAGACTCCTCGGGAAAGGTCCTTCTGGCCGGACCTCTTCCTCGCGTCCCGGAACGGGGACGGACGCTTCGGTTCACAGAGACAGACTCTTTCTCTGGGAAACCGGATCGATCCGATGGAGCCACCCCTCATTCGTAATCATTGCCACCTTGTGGATTACAAAGGATATTGGTTTCCATCAGACTTCCATTTCAATTTGGCTTTTTTATGGCAAATACACGTTGGCAGTGGATTGCTGTGTTCCTCACCAAAAGGCTCCTCGTTTGCTCAACAACACCTCACTTCTCCACTCACAGTTCATTTATGATTCTGATGAGAGTGTTTTTTCAGGAAACACACATTTCACTTTTTGACCTAGGAGCATCTGTTAGAATTTTTTTTTAATACTACTTTGGCATTCTGAAAGTGTTAATGTCTTTCATATCTGTTTAATGCTATTTAGGGATATTTATGATCACCTCTTGGTTACTCAGGGTAAAGTGTGTCGCAATTTTTTTTAAACAGACAGGAAAGCATTCACATGAGGAAACAGATTGCTTTAAACATGTGCTTCCTGTGACAGTAAAAAGAACAAATTAGATTTAACACTGTGTAATGAATGCATAAATGTGTACATTTAAGCTTTTAAAAGCTTTATGTTCAGTTCTGGTCACAACAAAAATTGAGTCACCTGTAAAAATTAAAGCTGCCTGGGTTGCTCTCAGATTCCTAAAATGCCCAGAAATTGAGATCCACACCTGATGATGCCGAATTGGAATCATAAAAAGAATGATATGTTAATGCTGGAGGGAACGAGAACGGTCCAGGGCACATGGAAAGGTTAAACCAGGTTAGAGTTTGATTCTATACACTCAGCAAAGAAATCAGAATGTTTCGGAGAACAGGGAGGCGAGTAGGATTTTACCACCATCTTCCTCTGTGTCTGGGAATCAAGGAAAAAATCCCATTCTTCTGAACCCCAAATATTCCTCTCTTTCATGAAAAAAAAAAAGGAAAAGAAAATCTGATGTTTACTTACTAGCGGCTGCTAAGATTTAATTACACAAGAAAAAGACTCCTTTTCTTATGTAATTCAGTTTGTGCTCATGTATGCTGGCTGGCAGGGAGTGAATAGAATATGAGTTAATATTTCCAGTTAGGCGCGAGTGCTGAATTGGAGGGCACGAATCCTCTCCCCATAAGAGTCTCTCCTCCTCCTCGCCATTTCTGTCTGAGCCCTGCGGATGGTGTGTTTCCTTCCCTTGTGCTTTCAAAGCTAAGGATTTGTGGCACGCTCCCCATCCCTCTGGCCAAGGAAGGCCAGGACAGAGTCCCTCAGGGGAGGGCACATAGTTTGGGGACATCTGACTCTCTCATATCACATACTGAGGTACTAATATCAAAACAGACTGCTTGTCGTTGCACGGTGGGGCAGTGCTTTTTTTGGCTGCCGTGGTCGAAATGAAATGGGCAAGCTGTAGTCCGCTTGGCATCAGATTGGGCTAAGGGAAGCTGGGAGATCAGAGTCAGACTGTGAATGCAAGTAACAGCCAATGGTTAACTTCCTTTTTGTGTGTCACTTGGCAGCAAGGAGACTGATGGTGATTTTCTTTTCTTTTCTTTTTCTTTCTTTCTTTCTTTCTTTTCCTTCTTTCTTTCTTTCTTTTTTTTTTTTTTTTTTAATGTGGGTAAGAGTTCAGTGCCCTGGGAAGAGCCGTGGACACTGTCACGGTGCTTCCTCACACAGTTGAGTTGCATTGATTTCTTGAGGCCAGTACAAGTGTTCCAAGCGCCAGCTCCCGGAACTGTATACAGGGCCGCTGGACTTCGGATGAGGAAGGTAATCAGATGAGAGGTGATCCACACAGAACCTCACTGCTGATCTCCAGGAAGTCTTAGGGAAATCAGACTCTTGCAGAAGGCAGCGGAGCCAAAGGATAATATATGCACTTGACTGGATACTCCCTTGTATGCAGACACCCAAAGATATTTTTAAAATGATCACTACCGCACATCCCTCGTCTCCCATCAAAGATTCAAATCAGTTTTGGGCTGTCTGGAAAATGCAGGGCTAAAATAGCCACATTGAATTCGGATGAAATTACCTTCTGCTTTTTGGGGAGGTTGTTGCTCTTGTGTTAGTCGAATTATTTTCTTTGAAGATTCGTTTGGAAGAGAGTTTGGGAGAATTTCTAGCCTCCCTCTAGAATTTCCTCCCATTTCTCTGTTTGCAAAGAGCTGTTCCCCAAAGGCGAAAAGAGCGAGTTGCCATCTTGAGGAGTGAATTGTATGTGTAGTGAGCACCAAATGGTCTCAAAGTTACCCCAGAATTTTCAATATCTCTAGTTGCTTCCAAATACTATTTATTCCCCTAACCGTTTGTGCAAGGTATCAGTAAGATGACCAACTTCTGACAACCCTAAAAGCAGGGAAGGAAGCTTAGAAATAGAATACCATTTGTCTGGTAATTAGAGTGTATCTCTTAAGAGTTCGAGAGAATTCTGATTAACCTTTCTGTTCCGACATTCTCACATAAAATTAGCACACCTTTTAAATTATTATCTAGTATTTAAACACATATTTTTGAGTCTTCTTAATGCAACAGGTTCTGGAGACACTAAAAGTGTGTTATAGGTTTCTAAAAAACTTCATTTTTCTTACATTTTAAATGTTCTGTTTGTGCAAAATTTCGAGAATCACCATAAGGGCTTCTTTGCATTTTTAATTTAGTAACTAACATATGAATAAATTTGCATATTAATTAGTTGCAGATTAAATCATGCATACATAATTGCCTCCTTACTGTGTTTAATGTTTGTCAAAATCTCCAGCCTGGTTTGATGGATGTCGTATGAAAGATTACAATTTGATGTACCCTTGGAAGTATTTACACCAATAATGCAAGATTCTTAATAGCAGAATTCTCTAGTTATATACAGTTACTAATAAACATGTAAGATAGGTACATGTCCCTTTGACTAAAATTTTTTCTTTGCACCAAATCATTTACTATTCATAATCATTAATGCATCTCCTAATTATACAGCATATGTCTGTTAACCCTTTCGTTGCTGGTCTTCAAATGGTAGCTTCTTTCTTTCCTTGCCCCCTAAAGAAAGCAAATTATTTGATAGTATTCTGAAATTACTGCGTTGCCTTTTACTTCTTTCTCTACTAGTGTGTGGACACACCTCATTTGCCACTTACTCTCACCTACAGTTGAGAATTACGTGATCACGTTGTATTTTCCAGTTAAAGATCAAGAGATGACCCATGCACACACACTTAGCTGATGGGCTTTCACTTTTACCAATGTTGAAAAGAATTCAGATATTTGAAATGCTTCCTATTAAATGGTAAATACACATGCACACATGCACAGTTTTTGGAAGGATAATCATAGGATAAGTAAAATTATTTAAATTATGTTTTACTCCATTTTGAATATGGTAATGCATTTAATGTTTTATCATAAAATATAGAATGGATTCTTTTTTTTTTTTTTTTTTTGGTACCAGGACTGAGATCTCTACAGAAACTGACTAGAGAATGGGTGTACTTGATTTGACAGAGTTAAAAAAATATGTATGCCAGTAAGTGTTCTTTTTAATTAATTCCTCAGGTATTTAATTTTTTTAAGTTTTATTTTACTCATGTACAGATAGACCAACTGGCATATTTTTTTTTTTTTACTATTTTGATGTCTAAGCTGCTTATCACACTGTATTACCCTGCATTAATGAGTATTCCTACTGTGCAAAATTCTATCAAAAATGATGGTGTGAATGTCATTTTTAATTGGAAGTTTATACAGTCAAATTTATAGTACACAACAAAAAATATGTACGTAATTCTGTTCCAAGCCTTTTTTAGGCAATTGATCTTTTTGGTTTAAGTATACATTTTTATCATCCTGACCTTAAATTTAGCTTGAGAATCCGGACAAATATTACTGAGTTTGAATTAATACCATTGTTGAGGGAAGAGGGAAACCAAGGCACAGGACAATTATAAAGCCTTTTAATTATGAGAGGAACAAATATAGAATCTATTTTCAGGAATCCCTCTTAAACATGAAAACTTGCTGACCAATTTTGCATGTTCCATAGAAGCCAAAATATCTGCTTTCTGTCTATTCTATTGTTGAATGCCTTGCATTTATATGCTTATTAAGGAGACAAAGGTTAAAATGAGTCCAAAGCATAAAGAGCTGCTTTCCTTTCTTTGATTCTTACATAGGAGAAATAATACCTCCTGCTCACCTACCCCAGGGTCGTTTTCTTCTAATCACAAAGCACAATGAACTATTTATTGATTTAGCAAAACATTCTTTTGCAACAGGCAATATAGCATTAAATTATTTAGCAATGAGAGAAATTAAATGAAAGCTGCAAAACTTACACAGGGAAGCAAACAGACCCAAAACATCTTATTTGTCCACAGCCATTGTGCCTAGGTAATTCAGGGCATATGGTATGTAAATGATGTTTGGAGACCCTTGCCAAATCTGCACACGGCGGGATAAATTAAGGACAGGTTTCCCTGGGTGTAAGTCCCACAATTGTGACCGGCACACTCCCTGCTTGGATGTGCTTGTTCCATTCTTGTGTTTTAGCAACAGCTTCACACAGCATTCAATGGTCAAACCTGGTCCTCAGCCTGCTTCAAAGACATTATTTTTAACTTGTGAGGATTGATTTTATAATTAAATTTAAAATACAGCACGAGTTTCTCTTCCCCTTACATTTGAAAAGTAAGGTCTGAATAATTCATCAGTATATATTTGGATATTACCCATTTAAATGGGTATCTTTGACAATGGAAATCAAGTGCCTCTCACCCACTGAAGAAAGGTATTACTAAGCAGTGACTTTTTTCTAGGTCAAGATTAAGATATTTGCTAGAACAGGAAGTGAATTATTTTGAACAATTAGTAATTTTAGTCCCAAATTAGCCCAGTCATAATTTATTAATTCAACTTTGTAACTCAAATTACTAGTATCACTTAATATTTGAATTATTATTTTCAAGTATCTGCTCTCACTTCTAGAAAGGTGAAATCACTATCTGCTTCTTCCATTTAAAACTTCTTTGAAATAGCTGCGAGGTTATGCTATTTCCTTTTTTCTGAAAGGAATTTCTTTTCTAAGCTGGGTGTTGTGGCCCATAGTTTTTGCTACTTTAAAGTCCATTTTGATTATCTTGGAACTGTATAATTGGAGATTTTGTTTAGAAATGTTGGCAGTTCCTTTCCTCCTATGATAATTCATCAGCAGATACCTAGGTAGTGCATTTGCATGAAGACTTAATTATGAATACAAGACTTAAACATGTTATTAATGCAAGTTATTTCAGGGCATTTTAAAGTATGTAGAGTATGGTTTAGGATGTTTTGTTGTTTTTACTATTAAAAATGCTTTTTTTTTTTACCAATAAAGCTGTTATTTTTGTAAGGATAATAATATGTTTCTTCTATAAAGTAGCAGTTTAGGCGCTGTTCCTACTATTACCATTTCATTTATGAAACACAGATAACATGCTAGTTACTGTATGAAGAATGAAATTAGGTTCAGTTCCTGTCCATTGCTGTGTAAGCTGGGTAAAATCAGGGGGAAAAATACCCCTGAGATCAACATAAGTCAATAATACTTGACACAGATTTAGCTTAAAAGTCATGCAAGTTGGTGGTGCGTCTGGAGGAGTTCATGTAATTATCATGTAGCCCGCAGTTGGTGAACTCAGGGTGAAGTTTTGAGCTGGTGATTCTGTGACCATCCCCTTGGTTCATTGAAACTACTTTGCACAGCTGTGCTCCCAACTCAACAACGGAGAGCAAAAACAATATTTGCTGGAAAATCAAGCTCAGTTGGCCTTCTAACTTTGCTGGGAACTTGCAGCCTTGAAAACAACAAAGGATAGATAATCACAATTGAGATTACAGAGTCCAGATTAAATGTATTACACAGGAGGGGTGTTGTGGCCCAAGTTTACCCGCACTGTGCTAAAACCGTGAATGCCCACGTGTTAAGCACTGTAGTCACTTACCAAAATTTTTGGTTTTAAATGTCATTGAACCACATTTAAACAAAGCACCTGTACTTCATTCAAAAAAATTAAGGTATATGGAGAGCTGTGGAGGTAAGCTGAGGGATTCTTTTATTTTTGCATATTTGGTGGGAGGCAAGAGCCATAGACAATAAAGACAAGCCATCTCAAGTATTAAAACAGTCTATTTTCATGTAATGTATGAATCAAAATGACTTAGCAGTTTTAATTTTTTTCTTTTAGAAAGAAAAGAATATAAAGAGAGAGATAAGTGAAATTTGCATCTCTACAGACAACTCTGCAGAGCAAATTTAAGATTCTGGCAATTTCCTTACTAACATCTGAAAATTGAGAATGTATAGGAATCTCAGACAGATCCTTAATTATTGCGTTGCTACCAGGAGTCTCTGTGATGGTATCAATAAGTTAGGAAACTTTTTTTAAGAAGGAATAAACGGGGGCTCCTGGGTGTCTCAGTCAGTTAAGCGTTGGACTTCGGCTCAGGTCATGATCTTGTGGTCCGTGCGTTCCAGCCCCACGTCAGGCTCTGTGCTGATAGCTCAGAGCCTGGACCCTGTTTCAGATTCTGTGTCTCTGTCTCCCTCTGCCTCTCCCCCCTGTTTTTTTCTCTCTCTCTCTCTTGAAAAAATAAAACATAAAAAAAATGTTTTTAAGTGATAAGCAACTAAACTGATAACTAACTTATTTTAGCATAATGCATTCAGACCAAATTTCTCCTTGGTAAAGAATATTGAAACTGTATTAATTGTTTGTATATACTTAGGAAATTTTAGGGAGACCTGATACATTAATCTTCTTTCATAAAAGATACGGCTTCTGCTTATCCCGATCTCAAGTATATTTCAAACCAGTCTTTATAAAATATTATAACCTTTCTTTTAGAAATCTGTGCAACATCAAGTATGTGTATCACAGAGGTAACTGGAGACAGAGAGTATAATTTCTATCATATTACCAAAAGGGGTCTATAGCTCTCCAAAGGTTAAGGAACCCTGATTTCAGCCAGAAGTTGCAGGAAGTGATTGATGATCCTACATCATCATATCCCCAGTCAGCGATGGATCAACACGAGGCTTAAGTATCAAAAAAATTCAGCAAATATTTATTGCACACCTACTAAGCGCCAGTATTCTCGGAAGGTACATAGCAGTGGACCAAATTCCTACCATTGTGAAGATTTACATGGCTGCAAGTAGTTGTTGAAGCAAGACCTCATTAAAAAAAAAATTTTTTTTAGCGTAGTTGACACACAATCCTTCATTAGTTTCAGGTGTACAACGTAGAGATAGAGACTTGACATCTCTATATGTTATGCTGTGCTCATCACAAGTGTAGCTACCATCTGTCATCATACAATGCTACTACAATATCATTGACTGTATTCCCTAAGCAAAAGTTCACTTTATAATGCTCCACAGGGTCCCAACACCACGATCCACCTTGTGAACTAATAAATACAGAGGCTATGCTTCTTAAAAGCCCAACAATTGATGTAATCCCACAGTCCATGATAGCAATATAATAGACAATAGATAAAATCAACCACAGAATCTAGTGTAATCGTCAGTAAGGTTTTTTGTCATCGGCCTATTTTTTGCTAGCAGTGAAACAAAATGACATCTCTTTAAAAAGGTTTTTATTTCTCTAGTCCTTAAAATCAAGTTAAATGGAATGTTTTGGGAAGGACAAAAGAAAAAGTTAAATACGTGGAAATGGCATGGAAAGCACCTGCCTGTTTGTTTCATGTTCCTCCACATCGTTAGGAAATGATGCTTGGCCATAGGAGAATCTGTTGTCCCTCTAATAAAATGTTATGAAATTGAATTTTGAAAGGAAACTATAGATTGAATAAGTAGGGTGGCTTCACCAAGGGAAATTAAAGACTACAGAAAACAAACAGGAGTCTGCATCACACATACACTAACCAGCAGAACAGTATCACTTCTCAAAAGTGACAGTGCAGGCATGTATCCATTTTTATATCTCTGGCACATTGTTGGCACTATTAATTATTCCATTGAGAAAATAGCCGCTCTATACAGAAGAAAGGAAGATAAATGAGTTCCTCCAAGCCCCCTTCTGTGAAGTGTAAGTGTAAATGAATATGCTCTCTGCCAGCCCAACGAATAAAACTCGGTCCGTCCCTCATCTTCAGCCGTTTATGATCCAAGTGAGGGAAAGGCCAGACTCACAAAACCAAAAATAACCATTAGAAAATGTAAAAATTTAGGGGAGCAATTTATCATAACTACGTGTATGTCCATGTTTTATCAGTAAAAAGTAAGTGTAGCTCTATTTGAAATGTTTGTCTAATGATATGCTCATTTCTCCATTTCATGAAGGCTTGACTTATTCTCAGATTGAACTTAGGGCTAACTATAATGTCTTTGACAATTCTGGACTTGATGATTTCTGTCATTGGGGAAATGAAGGAAATAAATCCCTTTTTGTTCCTCATTCAGTCAAAGAGCAAAACGTGATTTAGGTCTTATTAGGTATGTATTATGTTGTTAGAGGGTGGGGCAGAGAAAGTTAAATCTTGATCTCTACTCTTTATAAATGTATATTGTTTAGGGGCAATAAAGTAGGTGCATGATGTATTTGGCAACAATTTATGGCATTAAACTTTGTTGGAGAATCCAGAGGATCTAGAATGGTCCTTATCTAGAAGTGACTACAGAACTTGATGTCATTCTGTTTCAGAGAGTTGCCGATCTGGCAGATTAAGACAGAGGCCACAGAATCGCAACTGAACTTCTGTCTAGCAGCTTCTGTGTATATTTTCCCTAGAGTTGAGCTTTTTTTTTACTAAACTGCAGAAACAATTTTTGATTGTCTTTGTGTTTTCAGAGATCGATTGTCCAGAGATGTATCTCATAAACCGTCGATCGCAGAATTTCAAACTTGGGAAAAAACCCCGTCATGATCACAATTTAACAGTTATTTATTTGCAATGTATTTATTTAAAAAGAAACTGAGATTTAGATAAAGCCAGAACTCACTCAGGCTTAGAGAGCTAGATAGAAATTACGCCAGAACTCAAACCACCAACTTGGTTCCTGGCCTCCACATTCTACTCCTTTCTCTAACAAGTACAAGGGAGCAGGTGATGGGGATGGAAGTCTCATCCCCAAATATGTGGTTGGAGAATCAGAAACTAGCTCTTTTGGAAGTCATTAAAAAAAAGAGTATTTAATTTTTTAAGTTTACTTTTCAATGTTTAATAGTTATTGATCATGAAGTATGGTCACTTGTTTAATAATTGTACTAATAATGACTCAGTACAGAAATGCTTAACTCTGAGAAAACCTTACACACACAGTAATTTTAAGTGTGCCTATTTTACTTTTTTTTCAAAAAGTATGATAAATTGATCAGAGATCAACACTGCTGGCAAGTTCCAAGGACATGGCCCATGTACAAAATGGGTATGGCTTGAGTAGTTTCCCTTGCACATGACTCATTTTTCACATGGTAGCATGAAGTAAGTAGGTCCCACATGAAGAACATGGCTTGCAGGCTCTGAACAGATGTTAGGGAACATGTCACATTCTGCAGTAAAGGAAAAGCTCCGACTGGGGGTAAGGGTGGGAGAGTCGACTCCCTTGGAATTTGGTCTCCTATTAAGTAGCATTTACGTCGTTTTAGGTTCAGCATGCGTTTGATAATCTTGTTCGAAGAAGGCGAAATGCTGACTGACATTTTGGGAAACAAATAGAGGCAAATTCATGCTTCTGGTTTGTAAGCACCATAATTTGGCAATTTAGCACTGTTAACAATAATTCTAGTTATGATTATGAAGACATCCTTTTAAATCAGTTTTTACCAAACGATGAATGAGTGGAAATAAGACTATTACTGCCATATGACTTTGGGGAAGTCTTCACCTATTCCTGATATGGTTGTCCTATGTTAGAAGCCAAAATTTAGCAATATCAAATTTTTTGCCAAACATTTCTAATTTTAATACTGTTTGTGTCAAGGAGAGCCTATGAGTTTATTTCCATTTTATCTAGTAGAAACCCCAAATTGTCCTTAATTGCATCTTCTCCCTTTTAAAACTTCTTTGAAAATGTCTTTGGGCTTGCCCATGGGATTTGCCAGAAGCTCTTTTCTCTTACCAGATGTGGGTACAAAACTTGTCTCACCTGTCCCATCATGGTCATCTCTGTGTTTGCATGTGGAGGAAATATTTAAGTGCTTATGATTAACAGAACAAAGAGATCGTTTATTTTTTAAAACTCAGTAGCTAAAATTCAAGGTCATACTGAGTTAAAGAGCACAACAGCTAGGTCAGGAATGGACTTAAGCTTTAGGCTGTGGACTGACCTTGAGGGAACTTGAATCTGCTACTCCTTTCCCTTTGAAATAACCGTAATTCTTGCTCGAAGTGGCTGGTTTCCAGTTACACAAGAGGGTATTTTGGGCAAAACCTTTATAAAACAGGCACGTGAAATAGGCACTTCAGTAACGGATGTGCATAGGATGCTAATTCTTGTATGGTCACTCACTTCCACTTTAAAACTTACTGTTTTTATTCTCTTTACCTACTCTTTTTTATTTTGCGTGTTTATCAGGGATAGCCATTAAAGTATTTGAAAATTGCTTGTTCTCTGCCCAGCAATTCGTTGTTCTACTTGTTGGACGATGTCAAACAATTAAATGTAATCAACAGTTTAGAACCTCAGGAAATTGTTAGAATTTCCACCCCAAAGAGGGTTGACAAACCCTAGACAATTATTCTATTTAGAATGGAAATGGTTTTCATTGTGATATCACATTTCCCTCTGATCATTGAGCAATGCATTGGGAAGCCCAGTATTTATTCGCAAATTTTCAAAAATTGTGTACATCCTGTGCCCGGATTCCAATCTGCTTCATCAGTCCATTTTGTCAAAAGTTTCTCAAATGGAATCCTTCATTCGGACAAACAAACATACCCAGGATTTCCCCCCTTTAACTTTTTGGGAATTCATTTTTACACGTGCATCAATGCGACGGAAAAAACAGTTGCGTCTTATTTCATCTGCTTCAGGTGATTGTGGTAAGCTGCTATAGCTCTCTTCATCTGGGAAGTGCTGCCATCTGAGTCAACTTCCTCCGTCTCTGTTTTTATATTGTCCAGGGTGATGCTTCCTCATTGCACCAAAATAGAAATGGTTTGTTTTTGTATCAAACTTGGAGACTGGCTATGGATTACACTGGGTTAGGGTAAAGGAATTTTTTTTTTCAAGAACATTCCACTTATCTCAAGGGAAAGAGATTGATGTACTAGAGACAAATGAGAAGCATTAATGATTTTTATTCCCTTAACTAAAACACCTCCTTTAGTCGCCAGAAGTATCACTTGTACTATCTTTTTTTTCTAATTTCATTTAATATTTCAGAGATTTGGTAGAACAAATGTGTAACTTTTGCAAGTATGGGTCTTTGCGTGAAATTGAGGAAGGAAGAAGTGAACTTCAGGTGGAGTCAAGCATGTAGTTTCCATTGTAATTAAACCCCAAAATCTATATATCCTGGTCTTGCAACTTACTATTTCACTTCACCACATCACACATGTTCCCCAGTCTGCAGGCTAATTCCATTTTATAAATTTGGCTTGTTGAATTTCATAGATCTGATATTCATGTGGGTAATGGCATACTCATTGTATTCTTCACCACAGAAATGAGAAAATGTGCGAAAGAGTGGGGAAATGAGTCTAACTAGAGCTAACTGGAGACAAGAATTTGGGAACTTGGTTTTTACGTTTATTTAGCATGCTGTTGTTTGTCACCAAAACAATATTATGTCTGTGTGAGGTTTTATAATACTGTTTAAAGCAAGATAAGAAACCGTCTCTTTCTTCTGAAGAGAAATACTGCCACAGAAAGGTAGAAGTCAAATATTTACGGAACAAAAGTCTGGTTAAAATAGCCCACATTGCTGACCTTAGTAATCAATGTGAATTACATTATAATCAATATGACTACAAGCTATCTGACCAGCCAGGAAGAAAATAAATATTTGGTCATGTGACAAACCATTTGGATGTCTGCATGTGAACCCAAGCCGTATAAAAGTATCCAATTCAAGATAACAATACAAAGTCACTGATAAAGCCACAAATAGAAATTAGATTTCACAGTCTCAGCTGATAATTTGATACCTTTCTGTGATAAAAAGGTCTTCCAAACTAAACTTGTCTATATTTGAACCGTACAAATACTTAAAACTATTGTACCTGATAATACGTAAATGCTGCCAAGAGAGTAAGTTTACGCCACTGAGAAGATGCAGGTGGTTTGTGCTTTATCTCAGTTCTTCATGTAGTATGGATTTACTTCAGATAAATATTTTTATATTCGTCTGACAAGTATATTTATCTGAGGCAAGTATTTCCCCCAAATGAACGTGCGTTTTGAAAAAAAGTTTAAGGTAATTAGGATTCCAGTTGAGGAAAATCATTAACAAAAAATAGCTTACTCGCTTACTAAGAAAACATATTTTACATTCGAAAGATCTCAATACAAAGAAATGTAAGAATATACATGCAAGAAGTTTGTTGGTGTTCACTGCTAGATTGCAGGGCTGTGTCAAGTCACAGATATCAGGAAAAATTATTTTTAACTGTGTGTGTGTGTGTCTGTGTGTCTGTATCCTCCTTTGGATAATTAAATCTTTTACGAAAGTGTACTCGTACCTACTAAGGATTTCTGTCATTGCAGTTTGAGGTGGATCTTCGACATCAACCCCTCCTTAGGTCTAAGCGATCACCATTTATTAAAATTTGTTAAAATTAGCAATCCATGTATATGCATTCACTAACTAAACACTAACATTTTTTACCTTATGAATTAAATTTCTTCTTTCTAGTGACGTCTACTAGAGAGCAGAAAAATCCAATTGTTCAGCATCTGAATAAATCAAACTCAGTAATAACTCTTTTTTCAGCGGATAAGGGTAGCTTAGATAACCTCCTTTCCCTGACTTGACAAATTTTACCATTCATTTATGTGTAAATATGAGGACATAGATTTTGATCCTAAAGCATCAACAGAAATAGATTTTCAAGTATCTAAGTGTACATACGGGCTTCCCACGTCAAGTGTGGCAGGCAATCCACAAGGCTTTGTGATTTGATATCTTTGCTTAATGGTGAAGAATATAGCATGGTTCTGTCATTTCGAATCTTTCTCCACTTCAGTAGGCATGTGTTACCTACGTCTGTTTTGGGTGGAGATCATTTTCCTACTGTTCTGTAAGGCACCCTTCTTGTCTGGAGGAAACAACAGAGGAGGAACCAGGAAGAGCCCTCTCATTCCTAACATGTCAATGATATGCTGAACTAGGTGCCCTTTCATCTACGCTTCTCAAAAGAAGCGCTGGTGTTAAAATGAGAGAACTAAAACCCAGATTTGTGATACGACTTGGCCACCATCACACCGTGACCAGGTGTTAAGGTTGTGATTCTCAGACAGCTATGTCTGACCCTCACATTTAAGCCCTTGGGATTTTAGATCTTTGCTCACATCCTGATCCCACTGCCTTAGGAGTTTTGTGATCTATGAAATGTCACGTAAGGTTCTTTGTGCCTTAATTTTCTATCTTTAAAGTAGGAATGATAATACCTGTCGCAGAGTACTGGTTATGAAGATTAACTGTAGGCAGTGGTATGTTCTTTAAATTGTATATCACTCTACATGTATTATTTAACTGTTTTATTACCAAAATTTTTGATGGGGTAGATATTTACCTAAGGTGGTTATTTAATTTATAGGTGTGCTCGTTCCCATTATGTTAGGTAATCACTATATATTGATGACTATTACTATTTTCCTTGGGGTATAATGTTTAGCTAAATTCAGCTGTGCTGGGCAAAAGGGAACAGCATTGTAGAAGTAAGCAAGTATTGTGTGAGAAAAAGGAAAGTTTAGGTGTTCAGTGACTTGAACAGAAACATGGAGTTATTCCCATACTATCAAGTTATACCCTGGAGGGAAACGACACTCCCTTCAAATGACCATCATTCATTCCTCCTCCATCCACTCAACTCATTTATTGAGCACCTGCCTTATTTTGGGTGATGTACAAGGTCTTATGAGTTTGTGTGTGTGTGTGTGTGTGTGTGTGTGTGTGTGTGTTTATTAGGTTTATTTGGACTTTTCAGGAACTGCATAATACAGTCATTAATCAGGAAAAAAAAAGATAGAATTTAATGAGATCTGTGATTGAGAGGGAATAATAGTTCAGTTCCTTACCATGTGACAGTTTGTTGTCTGTTGAATATATGTGTGATTGTCCCTGCTTCACAATGAAAACATTAGTCATTAGTCATATCTTTCCATGTTATTCAAGGGCACAGGCCCCATCTCCTCAACCATGTGGTCAGGTCTCTGAGAGCAAGAAGAGTGTTGTATGTGTCAGTACAACTCAATACAAAGTTGGGAATTGTTAAACGATTGTTTGTGAAATGATTGAATGAATACAAAAATCCAAGGCCCTTCACTCAAGTGGTATAGAACTTGTTCTTTAATGTGGCCATTCATTCCTTCATTCATGTGTTCATTCAGCAAGTTTTATTGAATGTCCACCTTGTAGGTGATACTGGGCACACGCATTGGGGATTTCTGGTCCGATAGCCCCCAAATTTCTTATGACAACTCTAGATATGTGTCCCCAGTTCTCCTTTACCTCAAATGTATCTGTCAAGGACTTTTAGGAAAGTGATGAAAGAACTGTAAACTTCAAGTTATAGAAGAAGGTCAGAATAATGTGGATGTATTTTAAGTGGTCAGTACTTCTAAACGATAGTTTTACTGGTAAGAATTTTTTCCCCCAAGAATGGCAGATGCTGCCTACCCCTAGTGTCCTCAGTGATGTTTTCAGCTGACCACCAGGGAGAGTGGTGGCTCACTCTTGTGTGGCTAACTTCCATTCCCTATCATTTCAGTGATAACAAGGGACTCCTGGCCTGTTAGGTAACTTGCCTAAGTATACGCTGATGAAGCAAACAGACCAGGTCAGTGTCCCTTAAAAATTGGCTGCTCTGATTGAGACTTCTTTTAAAATTATTATGAAACACACAGATTCATGCATATAGCTTCAGTTGTTCTTAAACTTCTGTGCTAACTCCCCACGCATCACACTAAAAATTTATCATGGGTGATATTTCTGTCACAAAGGAAACTTCAAAGTCTGAATTCGCAGAAATGTCTCAGTTGACAAGCCACTGACTTGAGTTCTGTGATTGAAATGTACTCCAAGGTCAACAAACCAAAACCTGAACATCAGTGGATGATAATACCTTCAGTGTCTCGATGGTTATAACACAAAGAATACCTTTCAAAGGAGTGTATCTTTATTAATCATTGCAAATTTATTTTATGAAATACTTCAGGCTCTTTTTCATTAGCTAATGAAGCCCAGAAGCTTAATGTTCTAGTACCATTTTAATTTTTTGAGTCCCATGTGCTGATTTGTCGGGGTTTAAAAATTTCTTTCACCTTATCAGATTAAAAACATTTATTCATGCACATGTTAACAATGTATTTAAAAGCAACGAAAGCTTCAATATTTAAAATATTAATTGTTGCTCATTAAAGTATGAAAATTTTATTTATACTTACATAATTAATAAAAAGGCATTTTATATGTTTGCAAGATGAGGCACTTAATGTAGATGAGGCAGAATGGTTATTTATCAAAATAGTTCAGAAATCTTCCTAGCGGTCCATCTATGAGAAAGTTAGACAGGATCTAGACACAACCTTCTAAATAAGGGGTTTCTATAAGAAACAACAAAGGAACAGCAACAATAACCCCCTCCCCCCAACTTATCTCTCTTTAAATTCCAGCCTCTTTTCTAAGCCCTGGTTTTTACATACTCTCCTTTAGTAGGTGAGTACCCTGGCCTTATGTATGAAACACTGAGGGTGGTTTAAAGGTTACAAATGTGATCCTGTCAGATTGACAACTAACTGTTCTAATGAGGAAAAAATCCTCAAAGCATGAAATTTGAATGAAATGTGTGATTATAATTCAAGTACTGTTTACACAAACCTCTGGGGACCCTCGGAATAAATGCAGAGCAAGTGAGTTAGACAAACCTCTGGGCCTTCGCTATATGTGTGTCTGTGTGTGTGTGCGGTGTGTGTGTGTGTGTGTGTGTGTGTGTGTGTGTGTGTTTATTTTAGAGTGTGGGAGAAACTTTGCACCATGAAGCCAAGGCTTTGCTCTTCAGAACCAACACCACAGTCCCCCCTTGTTTATGAATACTGTATGTGTTTTGTTACCATGTTGAATTGTAAGGAAATAGGTGCTTTGAATTATTAAAGTTGATTCTTGAGAATAGATGTATGCTCGGGTGGCATTTGCTTCGGCATATGCAAATGATTTAGTTTCATTTGGGATCAATTCCCAGAGGCCCTCCTTTCCTGGGATGCTCTGAATTTGGCAAGCTCAAGTCAGCCCGTCTCTTCTCCCCCCTCCCCCTCCCCTTTCTTTCTTTCCTTTTTGTTTTTTGTTCCTTCCCCCCCCCTTTTTGTTGTGTGATATAATATTTAAAAACAAAACAAATAAATATATACACTTGGTTGTTAGAAACGTTGTGATCTAGAAAAGATTCTATTGTTCAGTTGTAATCAAAGGTGGAGGAAGATTTTCGCCTTAATCACACTTAAAGTTTAGCAAAACCGTACAAACGTGGAATGTTTGTTAAAATATTCATACAGACTAGGGCTCCTTGGATGATGCAAAATTCTGAAAGTGTGGTGTCAGAGGTGCCTTTTTAGGAACTGACAGCTGTAAGTCATTCGGAGGTTCGGATGTACCAATAAACTCTTGCTTTAGAACCCAGAAACCAAATAGCGTTAAGTGGGTGGTAGATGATCCAAAGGTACAGCGAAAGCACCAAACTCCAAACTGAGAAGGTGGCCGTGAGGGGTGCCCAGGCGCAGCGAAGGGAGCGTCGTCCCCTTATTATTATGCCGGCTGGCCTCTGGACACGCGGCGGTCTGCGGCATGGCGAGGTGAAGTTCACGGGCGGCCCCCCTGCCCACCGGTTCCGGGGAAGCGGAGGGTTCGCAGAGCCCTGGGCGGGCCGCACTGTTACTCTGTTTCATTCCGCAACCCAGTTTTGTAGGTTGTTGACCAAGCAGTCAGAAAACACTGCCCCCTCTCTCCTTCTGAGCGAGGTCAGAGACGTGGTGGGTTGTGTGTGTGTGTGTGTGTGTGTGTGTGTGTGTGTGTGTGTTTCCCTCTCTCCCCTTTCCCTCCCCTTTCTCCGAGTCGAGTTCTCAGGCAGCTGCGTACAATGCTGGGAGCTAGCCAGCAGCAGAGACAGATGGCAGAGTTATTAGATGTGCATCATACGATTCCCTTCCTGCCACTCGCTTTTTAATCAAATTAAAACAAAAAAGAAAGAGAGGGAGAGAGAGAGAGGGGGAGTCAATTAACTGCATTTGTATTCTGCTCAATAATGGACCCTGTTCCACTTTTACCCTAAGGCAGTTGAGTGGAAATTTTAGAGAAGAAAAGGGTGCCTAGAACAAAACAAAACAAAAAAAAAACCAAAAAGAGAGAGAGAGAGAGAGAAAGAAAAGAAAAAGAAAGAAAAGAGAGGAAAAAAGAAAAGAAAAAGAAAGAAAAGAAGGGGGGGAGTGAAGACTGCAGAAATTTGTAAGAATCGGCATTATTGAAGGAACTGATAAAAACCCCTCGGAAAAGTTGAATCGATCCCGCGTATGCATTAGGATTGAGAGCTCCATCAGGGCCGGGCTGCCTTCCAGCTCCGCTGCGCAAACTTGAGCGTCTGACAGCAGCGCGGCGGCCTCCCCCGCCCGCCAGGAATGGTCTCTTCCTGCTTTGCATATTCACCACGCTTGGCCCGGCCATATGGGAAAATGCAACTGAAGGAATTGTTGTGAAAAAAGGGACAGCGAGTTTGAAATAAAAGTTGTTAGAGTGGTACTGAGGAGAAAAAAGATTCCGAGACCATGTACTGCGCATACACAATCCCGGGCATGGGCGGCAACTCTTTGATGTACTACTATAATGGGAAAGCGGTAAGCGGACGCGGGCTGCGAGGGGGATTTTTGACAAGTTTTATTGTCGCAGGGATGAGCATCCTAGGCAGTGATCATTGTTTGCAAAGTTGTGCAGGACTGCTGCACCTTCCTTGGTGCCATGAAATAGTTATCATTTGCCAATCTTAGGATATTATGGTTGCCTTTTCTTTTGAAAAAAAATTCCCCCCCCCCTCCCCTCCAGAGCAGAAAAATAGGTGGTTTCAGAGCTTTAGAAAGTGGATCCCAGGGCGAAAGTTTGCAGTCAGGTAAAGTTGGAAGGTGGTAAGATGGGGGGAAAAAGACTTTTGGAAAATTCTTGTTGCTTCCAAATGACTGTTTGAAAGGAAAAGCAGATATGAGGAGCAGAATTGAGACAGCCCAAGTTAGGCTGAGAAGAAATGTGGGGTAAGTTTCTCCCTGGACTGAGGTTTTGTGATATCTAGTCTTACTAAGTTGAAAGCTAAAGTGAAGTGGATTCAGTGGAGAGAATCTGAAAGGTTAAAAAAGAGCAAAGACATAGAACTGAGACATCTAAGAAGTAGGTTATATAAGTTTAATATTTTAAAACCAAAAAAAACCATTCATGCACATAGCAATATTGTTGTAAGTTATTTGTGTTGTGTGGCTTCTTTACTCAATTTTCCCCCTTCAACAGAAACGCTTTATTTAAAAAAAAAAAAAGTGTCTGGTATTTTGTGCATAACCCCAGCAGAAGGTTTATACTTGCCATCTGGAGGTTTATTTTTTTTTTTTCCTTCGGCTGGGTCCTCTGAAGGAAAAGGATTTCAATATTTTCAAATCGGTATGTGGGGCTCTCCGGAAGATTTGTTGGGGGGTAGAGAGAGAAATTTATTATTTTAAAATAGAAAAAGAAGATTGAGGGAGGAGTGAAAAGCAGCCATTTACAAACTGCTCTCTGTGTACTTTGAACTTCCATTTGGATTGATCTTAATCAGAGTGTGATAGTTGGGCCAAAAGGGACCGATCAGAGCTTTCACGAAGGCCCAATTCAGCTGTAGCGATTGGCGCAAACGAATTAAAACATGTGTATGTGACGGTGTATGCATGAGTCTATATACTTCCCTGTGTATGCATAATGGTTCTATCTAGCTGAGCGTATACTGGAATGCACACACATACACGAATGTTTCAAGGTGCAGTATGGTTTAGGAAGATTAATAATTTCATTCAAGAAACCAGTTTTATGAATGGGCCACTGCTGAAATAATATCGTTTACTTTTATTTCTTGGTCACTTAAAAGTGTGAGCAAATTGTCAAAAGTTTATAAAACTATCCAGTTTTTATCTTTTTGTTTGTTTGTTTAAAGAGAACATAGTGTGTAATTAGAAGAACAGTTAAGTGTGGTAAGGGAAATATAACTTTAAAACAAATGGCTTATGTTGTGAACTGATCCAGTAAAGTGGTTAAATTTGTAAACATAAATATTAGGATTATGTAACTTCCTTTTTTTAAACAAGTGCCTAATTTGCACTTGGTAGTTACTCATGTATAGTTCTTAAGACTTTTGCCTATTATCTTTTTGACATTCCCATACATAACATATTTAGCCAGTACCTTTAATTTTAAAGCACTTCTAATGAAAATTTTGTGAATGATGCTATCATAGCAAGAAAAAGTGTCTCAGAAGCAATAAAATAGCTGCAGGGACTATATGATCCTAATGCAGTGTAAGAGAATTACAATGAATATAAGTTTCTGAGGTTTTTATCTTTAGGAATTACCAGTGATAATGATTTTTGTATGTGAGTTGTTAATTTTCTGCCCTGATGGTCTGAACTGACAAAATTTTAGTTTTAAGTTTTGGATATTTTAACTCCCTTTTAGCCAAGAGGAATTTTTTAAAAAAATATGTATTCCATTCCCACAGCTTGCCAGTTGCCTCTACCATAAGAAAATGCTGAATATGACATCATATCACTAATATGCCCTCTCAGTTGCCAAATATTTTGGTTGTTAGATTTTTTTTTTTTTTGAGAGGATGGTACTCATAAAA
The DNA here is from genome assembly GCF_027475565.1 of Acinonyx jubatus. Classification (NCBI taxonomy): domain Eukaryota; kingdom Metazoa; phylum Chordata; class Mammalia; order Carnivora; family Felidae; genus Acinonyx; species Acinonyx jubatus. The sequence goes on along the minus strand of NC_069392.1, from coordinate 72,425,428 downwards.
TCAAGATCGCTCTGTCACAGGAAATGTATTTATAGGAACTGTTTTAAGGCGTTTATTAAAAACAAATCTGGTGATGTGTATCTCTATTGATTCAAACACTAGAAAGAAGCAAATTGTACATACATTATAGTTAGAAGAAATAGCCGTTTGGAACACTAGCAGAAAGCTTTTGAAACCAGGAATGGTTACCAGTTCTTCATTTTAGCTTTAGGAAACGGACAGCAAAGTCCAGTTGTACGTGCTCTTTGGATGGGGCCAGTTGTATCCCATTTTTAAAAATGCCTTCATGCATACACTGGGGAAGCAGATTTTTGTTTATTCTACAGTGTGTATTGTACTGGCTGTAATTCTGCATTCAGCGGCTTTTGATTTGGTGCCAGACATCTTGTGGAGATTGTGTATGCCATGAGTTAATTGTTCAAAATGCCTATCGAAGAGACTTTACATTTCTTGAGTTTCGCTTGTTGTTTTGGGTTTGAGTATCTGTGCATTTTTGTGTGTATGTGCGCATATGACCAATGTGTGTTTTAACTCAAATTGTTGGAGTTAAGTGTGATCAGCTATTTGTTACACAAGCTTTCCTCTGAAGACAACACAGCACAGAATTCCTTCTTCTTCTTCTTTTTTTTTTTTTCCCAGTGACAAGTCAATTACTTGTTTAAATTCAGTTTGAACTCTCTGAACTGAGAGAGGCCAGAGGAAGCAGGTTTTCCCTGTGAATAAACAAAAGAAGAAAAATGTAAAATCATTCCAAAACACTGTGATTTTAGGTTGTTGGGCGAGTGCAATTAAGCCTTACAACAATTATGATTTCTTCTTTTTGAACTGGCACCTATAGGATTTATGAAATCAGTTTTCCTCTAACACCCTAGCAGGAGAAATAGTAGAGGCAGTGGTATTTTAGGACAAAGAAAAATGTAAATTTTCTATTACCTTAAGTTATGAAGTGTTTCTATAGCCATATCCCACACAAATTGTTTTCTTCTCTCTGTGAACCACTGGAGCTGGTCTGAAATGTGGACTTTAGGAAGCCAAAACCTCCAAAATATCATAATATTACAACTCTCAGGGAATAAATCTTGAGTATAAACCAGAATGTATTTTTGAAAATCAGCTCCTCCTCAGGTGAGAGTTTAATACCAAAACTTAGCCCAATCATTTTCATGATTTCTTTTCTTTATGGGCTAGATGTTTAAATACACATGAATCCCATTTTCAGCTAAATAAAAACTGTGAAAGCATTACTTCTTAACCACGGGAAGAGAGGCTCTTTGCAGAGAAAATAAGTCCAGTTTATTTTCAGTGTTATGAGTGTAAGCTTCTATCAAAATGTGCCGCTGTGTCTGTCCTCATTCAGGCTATGAGCACTAGCAGGCATTACCTACCTGGTCCACAGTAAGTATAGTTCCTGCTAGAAATGTTGATTTTTATAACCGCCCCCATCTTCTTATTCATTGAATAAGAATTTTAATAAGTAATTATTTGGTCAAATTTCCACATACCTAAAAATAAAGCAATTCCACAAAGATGAAATTATGGCAAATGAAATTGAAAACAAAAGTGGCGAAATTTCCTCCTAATGGTAATTTAAGATCACATCATCATCTCTCGCCAGCATGTGCATGTGTTAAACCGTATAGAGAAACCTATAATTATTGTAATTGCTCTTTTTGCTTTATACTAACAAGCTTCAAACCATGTTTCAAACTAGTTGTTTTGAAATAGTTATTTGTGAAGTCATCAAATCTCAGAAAGTAAATGGTAATGAGCTCTCCATGTTTATATTCTGACTGTTGGTCACATTATGCAGCTTTTCAACTCCCTGAAGTTCAGAGGTTAAAATGGATGTTGATTATTTCTGATATCAAGGCCAAAAAGTAAAATAATTTCATGATTCCTGCTTAAGATGAAAAAAACAGGAACATTTTAAATATCAGAATCATTTCAGTTGGGAATGCATTCTTAGAGAAAAGTTTACCTCTGAATAAGAGACAATCTCAGTCAGCCACCTAAATTTTTTTTTTTAAGTAAAAATTAGGGTATGGAATGTTTAGCTTTTTTTCCCACGTACCACAGGAAGTGCTAACATAAAAAGTTTAATATTTAAAGAATACCAGTAATAATGTTTTCCAGTACAATTTACATATGGCCCTTTCTTTGCAAACCTCACGGTTGATTCCAGTAGCCTCTAGCCTCGTGCAGGTAGCCACTGGGCTTTAAAGTTTTTAATAGTGTATCAACTATCGACTATGCAAATTGCATTTAGTATTTTAGAAAGGTATTTCATATACTTAGCTATTTTCAAAGTCATGATTATAAATGAAAGTAGCTGGTATAAAAGCATTACTCCTTAAAATTATTGTTTAGCTGCTATTACAGAGCAAAAATTTGCCTAGGTCACAAATTAATATACTCTTTCAATTCCCCACTGATTGAAGAAAACAAAACATATTAAAAAAAAAACCATTCAGGATAAACTTCTTTTTAGTAAGCTTACTTTTTGGTATTGTTGACATATAAAGCTTTTAATTTACCCACTTTAAAATAACAATGAAAATTTTATTTTTTTTTCTTCTGTGCTTGATTACTTCGAACAAAATTATGTTGATTTGGTTCTTTACGACTAAGCTGGTAAAAATTCACCAGACGCTTAATCTTGATATTGTGGCTACATCTTGCTTTCCTGCCTCTGATTAAATTTCCAGAATCCCTGCGTGAGATTCACAGATGCCAGTTTGAACATTTCTCTGGGGCTAATTTCTTAGAAAGAAAATATGGATCAGTTACATATTTGGTTAATTTTATTTAATCCCTAATTTCTGGTAGGTCTGAACATTTTGGATTTAGTGTTGATAATTGATAAGCATCCTTCTAGTGCTGGGCGATGGCATTGTTTCAAGGAGAATTTGGAGGAAGGACATTGAAACACAGGGGGAAGAGGGTTAGGGAGAAAAGTGGCCAGGAAAAAAGATCTAATAGCTGGTGCAGTCTTGAAATACCTTTCCAACTGATCTACAGGAAATTGTGCTGAATAGTTGTTTGTTTCCTGTTCCACTATAAATGTGGTTTGCATTACACCCCCTATTTGTTGTTTTGTTTTGTTTTTTACTAAAATTATAATACCACTGGAGAGGCGTGAGATTAGTGATTTCTTACTTGTAACTTAATTTTTAAGTATGTTTTTTAGTCACATTTGGATTTTAGACATTGCCATATTTCATTATTATGAATGTTGTATGAGTGTGTTTCCAAGCCTCCCTGAGACTTCTATCACAGTGATGCTACTAAGGGAAAAAAAATGCTTTGGTGTCATTCCTCTGGAATCACCATGTAGGCCATGAACATGGTCAGCAACCTGCCATCATGAGGTTATTATTATTTTTTTAATCTTAACTTTGAATCCAGTGAAAATATGTAGATTTTAGATATGATTGTGGCAATTTTAAAAGTTGCTAAAATTCAAGTTTACTTTTATCGTAAGAAGAAAATGCAGTGAAGACGTATATGCTCCGCATAACAAACCTAAATGCAACTCTTATAATTGAGAATTTCAGGACAGACACACAAAAGATTACTAGGCTTTTTGTTCTGTTTTTTTTTTTTTTCATTTTCCTCCAATATTATCAGGGTTACAGAAAAGTTCCTATTTCACAGTCAATATAGTTTAAAGGTAGTTTTAGGTTTCAGTCTTCCAGAGTTTGTGTATATTTGATTGGTGTTAAGTTAGCCCTTAATACTTCAGACATAACTCTAAGGTGACACAGGGTAAAGTTATGTGTGGTAACACTACTGACAGTAAGGCGAAAAAAAAGATCTGGAGCTGTATGTTCATAAAATATTTAAATATTTATAATCTATTCAGGAAATCGTCATAGCCCTTCATAAAAGCAGCTATATATAAACTAGGAAACACAAATGCATAGTGACAAAACTGAAAACGATAATTCTGTAAAATAATTATATTTTGAAGTATGATGTGACCTGCTAAAAAGTCAATGCGTGGAAATGTTTGGAAAACTTCCTAGTTAGAGGCTTTTTGACGTTTTAGAATCTGTAATAAACTGGCACATTGTATCACCTTAGGTATCTCGATTTTATTGTATTTTATTAAGCAAAATAAAATTATTCTAAAGAATATTTCTTAAGGTTGAGTTTACTGGTTTGGGACTTGAACATGGTTTGAGAGTTTGCCCCGCTTAAAACTTTGGGAGAGTTTCCTGTTTGCAGCGCTGAAAGAACCATGGCCTAGGTTCCAGACTGCAGCCTCTAGTTATTAAGAGATGCATTTCTGTCACAATGCCACGCTCTGATTAGAATTTAAACTTTCACATTTCTGATATTTTTGTCTTTAAATTCTATGTCGTGTCAAGTCGTTACCCAGTTTTCTTCAGATTCTTCTTCCTTATTTGTTAAATCTGCATGTGCTAATCAGGGCCTTTTGTTGAAAAGTGACTTAAAAGGGACACTATACCTATAACATTTTATTTGGGAGAGCGTACTGTTTTAAAGGCATCCCTCCCCATATTGGGATAAAGAGTGGGTTTAAAACGCCAAAGAAGTCAGGGGTGGGAGCAGTGTGGGTGATGGTCTAATTTCAGGCTCCACCGAAAAAATGCAGGCTTTGGCATCCTCCGGGGACCTAGGGCTGTGCTTTCCAGGAGACCAAATTATACTCCTCTGGAGAGAGGGCACGTTGAGGTAATTGGTGGGACAGACTGAGGAGAGTCAAATTCCAGCTGCTTCCATTGTAGCTGACCTGAAAATGAATAGGGGATGTTAAGAGTGGAGGCTAACATTTGACTTGGCTTTTTCACCTCCACAAACCTAAGGGCGAGAATTATAGAGCAGCGAATGACTGCGCCAATAATAATCCTGTTCAAGTGGGAATTGCTATGTTGGGGAAAACTCTTACGCCATTTTAAAAATAGTTGATGCATTTACCAACCACAGTCTTATCACTGTAGCCCCAATAAAGTTTATCCACAGCATGGAAACACTCTCTGTTTTTACTGTTAGCCATCTAGTGAGTGTGTTTTGGATTCTCACCTCTTTGGTTACCATTTCAAAATGCTTGTAATGAAAGACATTCAGAAGGCACTGGAATCCCACCTCCATGAAGAGAAGCAAAAAGTGGAAAGTGTCTCCACTCTGTTTCCCCCAGAATATATGCTTTTTTTTTTCCAGGAGAATAATGCTGTATTACTCAATAGCTTTTCTAACGAATAAAACAAATTAAATTGATGTTACATGCATATTTAAACCCCATCCAGTTAAGTACTGACGTGATTAAAATAATCAAATGTATTACTTAAAAAATTAAAAAGGATAAATTCTGCACCCCATTATTTTATTGACTTTTAAATATAAATTGCAGAAATGTTTACATTCCTAATGGCATTATTAAGCTAAACTGACAAATCAGAGGAAAAAAGTTGATTGCCCAGCACATTATTATTTCTGCACCTGTTATTACAATTCAGAAGTGGAGGCTCAGCACACAGGAGCAGCATGGATGCTGTTTTCTTAGGCTTCCTTTGTGTGATGTGGGGGTTGGGATAAATGTTTAACAGGTGTACTTTCACTTTGTAGTGCCTTTTTTGTGTGTTGATATGATTAAAAGCCTACAATGTTTTTCATGTAGCTTTGAAATTAATATGCAAATAATTGGGGATGGTAGGGCTCTCCTCTACCTGCTGCACCAAGCCTCCCTAAGCAGAATGGGGGGGGGGGATATCAGCTTTTTAGTAGAAGTTGTTTAGGTACAAATGATGCCAACTTTCATCTCCACCCTGTGAATCTGTAAGGGAAAAATAAGGGAAGAAGAGGGGCATCCAGTTAATTTAGGTAGAATTGCAGACCTGGAATGAAAATAGTTTAGATTTTTATTTTCTGGTTATACGCTGGCCAAGAGGTAGACTTTTGAGTACATTTTTTAAACAATAATGTAAATTGTGTAACATTGTCAGTGCTTTGGTTTGAAATTGTGCTTGTTCCTTTAGTTTATTTCCTTCTTTTCTAAATCATACAATATTATTTTTCAAACATTTGAACCATATTCCTCCCTGTCGCTGAGGTGGCAATGATTGTTTACTAATATAATTCTGGAATTTCTTAGGTGTTCATTGTCCACTAATTTCACATAGAAATCTAAAGTTTCTGCAGCCAGTGGGATAAATAATGCCCTAATTTTTTTGTAAATTTTTGTTGTTGTTTAGGTTTTTAAAGAATGTTGTTATGTTCTTCAAAATGTAATGACCTTTGATTTGGAGAGGGGAAAAGTATCTTTGTTGAATCCCATACAACAGATAGTTTGAGTTTGCAAATAAGTGATTAAAATGCCATTATTTCCTGGAAGTTACTAGTTAGCACTATTCATATGAGTTTAGATTTTTTCCTGTGTAATAATTTCAACTCCTGGATTTTAATAAGACTTAATATGTAGCATGGATCCCGTTTAATCTCCCCCTGGCTTCACAGCAAAATGTTTACATAAATGAACCCTCAATTTTGATATCAACTATTTAACTCTGTCTTTCCAGAGTTAATGCCATTTCCATAACTAAACATTTCCACAGTTCGTGCTATAGGAGTATATCTTAACCATGATGTTCTTTTCTGTTCCTTTAAGCCATCTGTTGGCTAGGTCAGCAAAGAAATGGGAGTCTGATTTTATTTTAAAGAAAATAAGTTATTACTCTACCATTGTATTAGACATCCAGCTTCAGAGGGAGTAAAAAAATAAAATTCCTTCATATTTTCATTTTGTTACATTTGCAGCAGAAATGTGTATGCTCAAATGGTTATTTTCAACTCATGACAGCTGTGATATTTAAAATGATCACAGCTGTTGTGACTTAAAATTGATTTTTCTATTAACACCTGAGAAAAAGACCTGTGCTGTATTAAAAACTTAAATAAGGTAACTGTAAAATTAGATATGTTGATGTGAATCTGGTAATCCTACTTCCCAGAGGTTGCAAAGTGCAGCCGACCTCATGGATGCTTCCAGGCAGTGAGCTAAAGCTGCTAGAAATAGATGCGTGGTTGTTAAATGCGTTTACCTTTTAAAGAATTCATGTAATAGCAGATCCTCTTGGCTCAACTTTTACAGTGTCAGTTTTGCTAATAAAACCTTTTAGAATTCAGTTTACTTAATTAACCCCAAGAAAGGCTTGTGTGACTTATATGAATCATTATGAGATCCTAACCTCTAAACTTTTTTACCTTTCAGACATGACATTGAGAAATGCAAACCACACTAAATTGTTCCTTATGGAGGAAGTTTTGGTTTTATGGCTCTTTTCCTCCATCATTTTCAGATGATGAAAAAAAGAAAAACAGATGAAAAAGGAGAAACAAATTATTCCTAAGTAGTTTTAGGCTAGCACTTGTTCTTGGAATCTTTAATACATTTTTAATGTTCACTTTGCAGATCCATTTAACCTGTTTTAAGAGTTAGATGGTGCTTCCTGCTTTCCGTCGATCTGTTCTGATGTTGATCTTCTCAGGGTAATCAGTGTTGGAATCTTTTTTTTTTTTTTTTAAGTGTTGGAATCTTGAATGTAGCAATAGATTACCTATCTAACAAAATAACTGCTCTAACAAAACTGAATCACATTTAGATATTGAGATCCTTTCATGTTTTGAAGTAGATGATGTAGTGTATAAAACATACAGCTGGCCTGATGTGAAATTATGTATAGATAATAGTGCCTTCACAGATGCATTGCCAATAGGGAGCTATGTACATTAAACTCTTTGGCTGGTCCTGGGCTTTTTACCTGTGTAACTCAATCAGAATTGAAAGCATGACAGATTTTATGATGATAAATGTGTGGCTGGATTGGAGAAAGTCTCGATGGCAGGGGGGGTGGATAGATGGATGATTACATAACTAGATAGCAATTAGTTATTGCCAATTATTTATTACTCAAAACTTGTTTATTCATCAAAAATGTGCATACAATGTATTAGTTTGACTATTGTATATAGTTTAGAACGGGTTGGTATTTTCTATCACATAGTGAAATTACAGGAGAGATAGTTCCAAATGAACACATTGTACCTCTTTCAAAGTTGTAGGCTGGGACTGATGCACACCACAAGATCACAAGGTCAAGATGTCCCATACTAAGTGATCATGAGTATAAATGGGTATTTACTTGTTTGGCTGAAGGAAGATACTCCTAGAGTATTGCCATTGTTTTACATGAAGCATCAGGAAAATCAAAGTGGATATTTGTTGCTGACATACTCTGGCTATAAACATGTATCTTTAGAACAGTGGTGCCCCCCTCCCCCAGGGGACCTATGACAGTATCTGGGAAATTTTTGATTGTCCCAACTGCAGTAGTTGGGTGAGAGTTTGCCTCTGGTATCTAGAGGCCAGGGATGCTCCTCTTCAACCACAGTGTACAGGTCAGCCCTTCACGAAGTGCTGAGGCTGAAAAGTCCTGCTTTATAAGTAAAATATCTGGACCTTAATAATTAATTCCTGGTGTAGTGAGCCACCTTACAATGATTGCAGCTTGCTTTTCTTTTCTTTCCATATCAATTCTCTCTCTCTCTCTCTCTCTCTCTCTCTCTCTCTCTCTCTCTCTCCCTCTCTCCCTCTCTCTCTCCCCCTTCCTCCTTCCCTCTCTGTTTCTCTCTGTCTCCCTCTCTGGCATAGCACACTATAGTATTGTCCAGGTATTTCTACCATTTACCAAGAAAATGTGGGATTTTATTTGAAGTGTTGTAAATGTAGTACATTATTTGTGAACCAACTGGAATGACTTCAAAGCAGCTGTTAGAATATGTTGAGTCAATAAATGTGCATTTCTCTATACCCTAAATACATATTTATATCTTACCTTTCAAAATGTCTTGAAAACTCTCTCAGTGTAACTGTGGGTTCATCGGAATCATCCTAAAAGAGAGTTTATTACCATTAATTTTTTTTCTGTAGGTCATAAAGAAGCAAAGAAGAAAATAAATTAGCATAAAGAAACTAATAATACGTTTAAGTATTTTTGGCATTGAAAGACCTTGTTTGCATCGCCATTAAATATATCCTCTGTACTAAGATCAAAAATTAAAACCAACATAAAAAAAACCTCTCTTTTCAGCTTTCCCAATAATGTAGCTTCTTTATGCACTCACAACCAGGGATCTCTCTTCCTGCCACTGCTGTGCTTCCCATCAGTGCTGGATAATTCCTGGCAGTGATTGGGAAGTGATTTTTGAAACCTCGATTGCCTTCCCTAGCACCCCGTGGAGGAAGGTGGCGGTATCTAGTGGCAGAGTCTTACACCTGCCAACTTGTGGAACCCAGAGGCACACCTCACTTCTTAGATGCCAAGGTTTGGAGACAGCTGCCAAGTCTGACAGTAACTAGTAACTCTCTTCAGTCTCCTCCCCATGCTGTACAAGGTTCTATCAGAGTAGAGACGGCAGCTGGGCATGGGAGTGGCAGCTCTGATTTGCAGTCTGTCTTTGGAGTATGGACACTTTTGCTTAACCGTCGGTCGTTCTATTTCAATTCCATCCTCAGACTGTGTACTAAGGAGTCTTCCTGTTTCCCTGTCCACTGGGTGCTCCCCAGTGGTGTTCTAGTAAAATCACACTGGTGCCTTTGGCCCGCTGCACCCGAAACCGTCTTAGGAGATTGCCCTCAGTTGGCATTTCTTTCTGTTTGTTTTCCATGTTTTATTGTATAGGGCTGTCTGTACTCAAAGTGGACAGAAAACCTATAAATATGTTTTTTGTGTGCCAAGCAAGTTTGATTACCATTTGGGGTGATCATTTCATTGATTTGGGTATATCTGTTTCTGGGAGATGGTAATCTTTGTTCTAATTGCAAATTTACTTTAAGCCAAGGCTCTTTGTGGAAGCATTAATAACCTTGTTTTCAGTTTTGATCGATCACCGATTATCTGTGTTGGACTCTCAAGAATTTTCTTATATCCCATATACCCCAGTATCATCCTCTGAATAACTGTAGAACAGTAACTTTCTTATACATGGTTTTTAGAATGTGCTTCAGGAAGCTTGCTTGGGTGGTATTTAAGTCAGACATTTATGGAGTGTAAAATCAATCTTATTGTGACTTCCTTTAATTTTTAGGAAAGTGGTTTATAGCTCAAATGAAGCTTATACTTAATATTTTATTGTAGTAATAATCAATATTTAATAAACCCTACTTGCAGGCCTCAGTTCTTTCAGAAGCTTTTCTAAAGCACCTTCTCATTTAATCCTTACTGCACCCTAGTACAGTGATAGATGACCTAAAAGTACTTGTCCCATTTCACAGTCTAGTAATGCACTGTCTAGTGAGGTCACCACTGGCCACATGTAGCTGTTAACATTAAATGTAAATTAATCAAAATACAATTTAAAAATTTAGTTCCTTGGTCCCACTAGCCACATTTCACATGGGCTCGGTTGTCACATGTGGCTAGTGGCTACTGTATTGGACAGCACAGATATAGAACATGTGCATCCTTGTAGAAAGTTCTAATGGACAGGGCTGGTCTGGAAAATGGAAGCATTACAGGATCAAAGCACTTGCTTAACCTCTTATGTTTTGTAACAGAACTGGAGTCACTTTTGCTGTGTATTTCAGTATATTTTTGAATTTTTTGTGCCTCATAGTCAGCAAATGTCTGAAGCAAGAGTTGATATTTTAAGGCTACCTAGCATTTTAGTGAATGCTTATCCCGTCTATGTTCATATCTCTTTTACTACATTTAAAGCTCGACGAAGACAAACTTTTCAAAGGAATCAGCCCTTAAATGACCTTGCTCGGAATCAAAGAGATCTCCCGAAAGAGCGGGCCGTGTCTTGAGGAATCTTTAGTTTATACACTTGTTAGCATATTGTGGATAACCAAGAAATGTTTATGCAGCCAGATGAATGACTCCCAACATCCATCATCCGTGCGTCCATGTATACATACACACAGTTAGGCAAGACCCTTGAGTAGAATGCTCACTGCAAGTTGGCCTCCACAGAATTTAAAGAGTTCATACCTTTGTTATTTTATTAAAATAAAAATATCCTATATTTACTCACATAATCTAAAATATCTCTTGATAATAAACAAAAAAGTCGGTCTGTAGGTCTGGTCCTTAACGCTCATTTAGTCCCTACCCTGACTTTGTGTTTTGAAATTTTCGTGTCTTCTCATCATTGTCAAGCTTTCAAGCAATTGGAAGGTAAACTTTTTTTCTTTTTCTTTTTTTTAAGTCAACTTTATTCCCAACATGGGGCTCAAACTCAGGACTCTGGGATCAAGAGTTGCAGGCTCTACAGAAGGAGCCAGCCAGGTGCCCCTGGTAGATAAGCTTTAACTCTTTATCTTCTCCTCAGAGATTAGCACAACCAATATGCAGGGAAAAGTGCTCAGATGACATTTGTTGACTGAACTGATAAGTATCAAAACTATTTTTAATGTTAAGTTTCTCCAGGTTTCTCCTATCCAAAGCAGACCAGTAGGCTATTATTTGTAGAATGAATGAATGAATGAATGAATAAAAATATATATCTTTCCATTCCATCCTTGAGTTGGAGAAATGTGCCTGATAAACATTGATGGTGCTGATCAGACCACCCTCATTCATACTTGCACATTCAGAATTGTGTTGATTATTTTCCACTTGTAACTATGGATGGCAGTGGATGAATGGACTGGTCCTCAAATATTAAGCACAGGGAATGAGGGTGTTTGTGTCCTGTAGCTGTACTACTTTAATAGGTTAGATGGTTGCAGAATTTCTCCCATCATCTTGTTGTTGGGAGCACCAGGAGCCCATAATGGCACATCCTGGCAGATGCTTTCTCCTTGGGCTTCTAACGGTATATGCAAGCCATCATTTCTCTCGTTAATAATTATGGTGTTAAGAGGCATTTGTGTTCTGTGCGCTCTTTCAGCTTGTACCATGTTTAGTTCCCGTTATGCAAATACTGCTTTAAACTTAGAAATGCCAATTTGCATTAATATTTTGGTTTCATATAGTAGCTGGCTATTGCATTTCACAAACAAGTGCATTTTAATGAGTGCTGGCAGAATGTAAAAAAAAAATATTATTCATTAAATTCTATTGTAGAAAATGCAGTAGTTGGTTGCCAGAAATCATTAAGACAAAATATAATGTGTATTGAGGCCATAAGGATATTCCTCCTGAAGGGTATTTGGCCCTGGCGGCATTCAAGAACAATTCAGCGTTCTTCGTACGGGCATGAAGGGTGGGGGTTATCATTATAAAATAAAATCCAGTGTACTATTGACATTTAGGTTTATTTTTTAAATGTAAACATATTTTACTATTTTATATTTGCCATGTGACCATAGGGAATTTACCTCTGGGTTAATGTGAAGGACTTTAAAAGTCATAAACACCAAGTTGTAAAGCAATGTATTCCTATGTCTTACATTCTGATGTTAAATCCTAAAATGAGGTCTTTGCTGGTTTATGTTTTTTTTTCCTTTCCCAAGATTTTTTTTTATTGAAATTGTGAACATAAAATTTTTTGTTGGGCAATGTGTGGGAACAGAAAATTTTTGCAACTGGATTTTCAGAAACGAACTATTTTAGCACGTGGACTTTCAAATGCTGCTGTCATGCTTGTCATAGCTTGTGGTTCCTAATTATAATGAGCTTTTCTGGTGGTGTTATTGCAGTTGTGTTGTGTGTGTGTTTTTTTTCCCCCTAGTCTTCAACTCACTTTTCCCAGAAGGAGAGTTCCAAGCCTTTGAAAATTCTCATGATTTTGCAAATCCACTCTATTTTTGTCTAGAATACAGGAAAGTTAAAACTGTGGCTGGTATGATGCCATGTTTTGAATCCAATTTTAAAGCAACCCTTTGCAACCCAGGGAGTAGAGCTGACATCTTTGTATCTGTAATGAAGATAATTATACCTGCAAGGTGACATCACTAGCAAAGTAACAAATGCACTTGAAAATGGAGTCTCTGGTCCTCTCTGAATTCTGTAGACCACTTTTGGCATTTAACACGAGACACCTCTTTCATGCCTGTCGTTTGAGAAGTTGCTTTCAGATGAATTTACTAAAGCTGACTGACACAGGGTTAAATTAATTCTTTTCTTTATTACTCAAAGTGATACAGACCTTTCTTGGACTAATGTAGCTTAATTAGTGGTCAATTAAAACTGAACATTGCTGAATTGAAGTTCTTTGATCAAACTCCCTGGCATGGGTTCTCTTTCTTTAACTAGCCACCATCTTGAATTCATTTGGAATCAGTAGTATAAACAAGTTTAAAACTGGTTCTTTTATAAGAAAGTCAGCAGGCTTGTATAGCTGTGGTTTCTTTTTTTACTTCTGTAGGCGGCAATTCAAAGGCATACTAAATGAAAACAGTACTACACCCTGAAAAAAATACATTTTTAAAAGTAACACTAAGTAGTCAGAAAACAGTCAATACCCCCACCTATTTATTCTAGACAGACGATAAATTTCCCAATTTCAGTGGTTAATTTTGTTGTTACATAGAAAGCTACAAGAAAATTCCCCGCCCTCACGAAGTCCACAGTTAAAAAGTGAAACAAACAAAACAAAACAAAACAAAACAAAAAAACCCAAGCTGGGCATTGGGAGAAAGATGGGACAGCCATGTAACAATATACATGCAGAGATTTAACTCCGTTGCCCTTACATTCATTCTTTATGACTCTTGGGAAAGTATTTCACTCTGTGCCACAGGGGTGGGGGTGAGCCACTACTTAATTTGTTTTTTTGATTTCATCATTTCTTTTGGAGGACACTTGCAGCAATATGAGAACTGGTGATGGAGAGTATCCTTCATACCAAACGCTAGGTTAAAACACACATTGCTTTTCTTAGAATTTGAGTGCAGTTATAAAAAAGAAAGAGAAAGAAAGAAAGAAAGAAAGAAAGAAAGAAAGAAAGAAAGAAAGAAAGAAAGAAAGAAAGAAAGAAAGAAAAGAGGGATGCCAGGGCGCCAGGAACGGGGCAGAGAAGGTCACTGAATATTTGTAAGGGATCGGCCCCTTCCTTGTACACACACAGTCACATGTCTTAATATTTAAAGTGTATATGCCATTCTTGTGGAAACATAAATTGATACCATTCCGTAATCCCAGTGTTTAGAAGCCTAACAACCTAAAAATACCATAGCTGGCATTCAGTTAGTGCTATATGTTTTAAAGTATTAATTAAAACTGGCACTTTTGTGCTGGAAATAAAAGTAATAGATTATGTTTAAATAGGTAATTTGCTTAGTCTGTAATGGCTTCTTTGGACTCCTGAAATTTTCACACAGGAGAAAGGAAAAGGAAATTTTGGAAGTCACCATATAGCATTTTCCCCCATCGAAGATACAAATTTTGTAGTTTTCGTTATTTATATTCAAAACTTAGTTATAAACAATAATTAAGATAAAAATTTTTATCACTTGACAGAAAGAGAAATTGTTTATAGTCAGTGTGCCTCACAGCCTTCTCTCGTGCCTTCTCCCTAAAGGGCTGATTAGAATGTAATAATTGGGGATGATAGCAGGAGGAAGACGACAATTCCATTTAATTAAAGATAATTTATTTTACTTTAAATTGGTGATGTCCCACATGAATAAGAATAGATTTATTAATGGGTCCTGACATCTCAGTTGACATAAAAAGCAAACATTTTCTTTCCTCCTTGTTTTTATTGTGTCTCAGCACCTGAAGACTGCTGACATCCCACTTCCCTTCCTGCTTTACAGCGCTGTAGACTTTTCCACCAGATATGAAATTATCGGTTTATCCGTCAAACGCACTTGAGTCTCTGCTGAGTTAAAAATGAGGCGCAGAGCGTGAAAGGCTGGTCACATTCTCAGGACTGACACTAGAAATGCTGTCTCCTTACATGACATTCTCTTGACTGATCTTTAATATATTTAATTCCTGGATTCCAAGGGAGCCTTCAGCACTTTGAATGCAGATCTGAAGATTTCCTTTGGTCTTGGGCAGGGCGTTGGCATAAATATTTCTTCCAGAGAACGTGTACGTTGAATGTCATGGATCGTGAAAAGTGCCACAAAAATACTGTTTGCACCGCTTAGGTTCATTTCTGACCAGGAATTGTGTGGAGAGTTGGGCCCGTGTGTCGTGGTTCTATTGTTGTCTTACTCAATTGCAAACAGATCCTGGAAATGAGGGACATTTTTTCAAGTTGGAAAGTGGATTCAAGAAATGCATGAAATTATCCCCAGTCTTCTCAGCCTGTGATGGGTTTTTAAGTGGGGTACGTTTAGCAAAATTGTGTTTGTAATTCTGTAAGTCCTAAGGCTTTATAGAAGCCTTTCCCTGTGCTTCTGACAAACTGTATTCTGTGTTCCCCGGTTAGCGTTTAATCTCTTGTGCATTACCCTCAGACTCTTAAACTCCTGCCACGTTCCTGTATTCTTATCTGCGTTTTCTGTTCTTCAGTCATCTCTGCCTACCTGCATAGATAGATCTCATTCACATCATGTTTTTCTTCTCTGGATGAGATCCCAACCCTCTGAGCACTTCTTTCTCCCCGGCCTTCTCCTTCCGTCCAGAACTTCCTTCTCATCAACCCACCAGATCTACTCACATCCATTTCTCTTCCTACTTTGTTGCTCTCATTTTCACATACAATTCCTTTCTGCGAATTCTCTCTCCTTCCCTCTTTACGTTTCGCTGGTGTGTCTTTCTAGCCTTACTTCACAAATGAGTTTTGTATAACTAGTGTCTTCAAAGGGAAAGGAGGAAATGAGATACTCCTTTCTTAGGTGCTGAAGACCATGGTGGAATTTTTTATTTTATTTTCTACTAGATAGATTTCTTCTACCCTGATGTGCCATTTTACAATTCCAGATTGATGTTAGATCAGTGATGGTGTTTTTCCAGGATTTTCATTGAGTCTTGCTTTTCATACTGTGTCTACCTTTTCCTTCCCTGCAGCCAAAGCATCTTATTTCTGTTTCTGCCCATTTACCTAGTTGTAGTATCCCAATCGCTCAGGCCCTTATTTTATCTTTGATTTCTTGCCACGTTTATCCATCACTCCTTTTTTTATTTGTTTGTTTTATTGCTCTGTTACCCTCGCTGTACTTTAACGTCTCTTTTTCTTCTGCAATGAAAGAGTAAATGTGTGATACCTTCCCAAAAATTCTGCAAACAAATGATGCCGGGAAAGAGGACATTTGCAGGTAACATTCTTTGCTGTGTGTTGGAGAATTCTACTTGGATTTTTAAAAATCTACTAATTCCCCCCCCCCCCCCGCCCCAGAATTGTGCAGTCATGATTCTGGGTAAAGGGGACGTGAAGGCCAGTATTCAAATCCAGTCCATCCTTAACTGGAGGTGAAAACTCTCAATATATATTTTCATGAGGGAAACTGATCTTACATTTATAGCAAGTAAATTCAGTTGTACCTGTTGCCCAGTAAACTGAAGGGGTGTGTGTGTGTGTGTGTGTGTGTGTGTGTGTGTGTGTGTACACATACCGGGAGCAAATGGCGAGAGGAGAGAGTGGTCCGTGGCCAGCCACTGTGGCTCCCAGTGGCTCCTGCCCACCTGGAGGGAAACAGGAACTTGGGTCAGAGTGAAGACCCAAGCACCCTGTAAGTCAGCAGTAGCGGCCCCTCCCTGCTCCCGCATTTTCAGGCTATTTCCTTTCTGGCCTCTCTGTTCCATTATTTCTCCTGCAGTTTTACTAACCATTTCCAAACACCTTCAACCTTTCTCTTTTCCTCTCCTTTTGGCTTTGCTGCCATCAGATAGTTAAAGAGTTTCATGGAGTCGGAGGCCATTTCTCTCCCCGGCAAAAATCTGGATGGCGCACTTTTGTCAACCGGCCTCTTCTGTGTCCTGTGGAAAATGTCAGAAATTTTGAAAAACAAGCAAATGAAAGGACAAGTACTATATCCCAAACCGGAAACACCACTTTTACTCTGTAGAGAAGGCATTCCCGGAGAGAAGCCTCCTCTGCTCCCGGCAGGAACTGGGAGTGGCAAGAGGCAAGCTGCTAAACGTGGTCCAGATGCAGCTCCATCCAAGGAAGCCTCGTACTTGGTCATTCGGGTGGCTGGGCTTGTCCCACCTCCCCTCCTCCATGCCCTCCTCCCTGTCTCTTCCTAGGCCCTCCCACCCCTAGGCGAGCCCCAGGCCTCGCAGCAGACATCTGTGGGTCTGAGTTCATATATCCAGCATGAAGTTCCCTCTCTCCCTCCTATTATGAATTCTGTGCTGTGGTCCTGCTTGCTCCTTGTCTGTCAGATTGCAGTTCTGATGCTGTCAGCCATGTCTGACCAATCAGCAAACAACACCACAGGATGAAATTTAAACAATGCAGATGCTCAGATACAGGGTTATGTTGACTGGACCACGAAGGGAAAGCAGAGGTAAGGTCAGAGTCTCCCCAGAGTGGTTACCCTGAGCCTGCCTGATTTGACCCCTTGTGAGCTCCACTGTGCTGCTTTGGCTTCTGCTTTGCCCTCCTTCTTTCCTCTCCCGCCATCCAGCAGGATTTTCATTTTAATTCCCTGTCCTTGTTACTTCACTCCCTTCGTGTATTCACTCTTTTTCTCTTGGATCGGTGCTGAGTGTCATGAATGGTTCTGGATTGCCTCTAAGCTGAGGATCCTTGGGAAACATCACCTTGTGCAGGGCTTTTGTAGCCACACGTTCAGGAAGAGTCGCCTGCTGAGAATCGGGGCAAACGGATGGGATCCATAGGCCTTATCAATCTCCCTCTGTGGGGCGATGCACTTTATCATTAGGTGAAAACCCTGCCTTTGCTTTCTTACCATTGAGATGTACTGAATTGTAAATTGAGCTAAAATCGTCTTTTGGAGGGGGGGCAATGCTGTAATTAGAAAAGATATAAATAGACACGACCTAAATGAGGATGAATCAGCCAGTCCTTGAGGATTTGGGGGAAGAAAAAGAGAGTTGATAGCTGTTACCCCCCCCCCCCCAGCCCTTTTACAGTTCTTGGTGTTTGCTCACGAGGTAACTGCTCTCAAAAGAAGACTGTCCTATCATCTTTCTCTTCTGTTTTAAGTATTTGGTTGGTCTTTTTATAACTTAGGGTGTTTACAGGGTTCTGTACTCCCTAGTCCCATCTGGAAACTATTTAAGCTTCATAAGATCTATAAGACTAAAATATCACATATAATGGGATAGGCAAAAGAGGAAAAATTAGACCCGTTGCGTGTGTTTAGAAGAAGTTAGTTGTTTGTTCAGAAGCGTCTGCTAGAGAATTGGAACAAATAGCTGTGTGTGGTGAATGGTTGGGTCCAGAGCTGTACATTTCACCACAGAATGAGCCTTGGTTTGTAAAACTGACATTCTGTTGTGACTTCTAAATCCAAACAAATCTCTGCAAATTTCTGCCCGATCGAGTTAATAAGAAAATATATACATGCAGAGGCGAAGGCCGTATGCTACTTGTGGTCTGTCAGTGTCAGTGGAAATAAGAGACGTGTTTTACCTACTGTATTACATTCAACCAGCAATTGCCAGGACCTCCGGCTCAGCAGGTTTTCTGGATCTTTTTTTTTTTTCTTTTTCTTTTTTTTCCTGCGATGAGAACAAAGGGATGCAGAAAGAGCTTCAGAGAAGGGGACGGCAGATGCGGGACTGGAGTCTCTTTCCTTCTAATTGCCTTGTAATTGGGGAGTGGTTTCCACTTTCCCACTATCTCACTTGTAGGAGAGGAAGACAGATGTGGCTTAGCGGGAACCAGCTTTCTCCAGGCCGGATGTGCTGTGGGACGGGGAGGTCATTCTCCGCTCTCAGGCCTGTGATCTGCTTCACACCTGTGCTCATTTTTCCCCATGATCGATGACCTTGTATTAACCTGGAGTGACCTTTCGCCTTCGCCTGTTCTCTGGGACCAGCTCTTGGCGAGCGGACCCTCCTTTCTCTCTGATTTACAGGTGGTCGCTGGAGCCACATACACTTGTTTTTCACGGTGCGCAGTGCACTTAGCAGCCCGGCAATTTCATCCCTCTCAAGGGGCCGAGAAGGGGTTTGGGAGGTGGGGGTGCAGTGAGAGAGGTTGCTGTTTGCATGTGCTTTTCTATTTTGTGGCTCATATGGTATCAATTACCATTTGATGGCAACGCCAGGCCTGAGGCCCTTCGCATGTTTGTCCTGTGAGAAAGATCTGGAAGAACCGACATATGGTTTTGATTGCAGCAATTGCAGGTTGATAGAATGAACGCAGGGGTGAGGTGGGTGGGTTTTCCTTCCGGCCCTTTCCACTCTGGGTTGCTAATGTGCTTTGCTTGTGGAACTGGTCTTTTCATCATCCAGCCCCTCCCCACTTGCCCCCCTTCCCTCCCCAACCCTCTACCACTCCGCATTCCCTGCCCCTGCCTCCTCTGTACTTCCAAATCACCGCCAGAAACATGTGGCCTATATTAAGGACCTTCAATTAAAACAAACAAACAAAAATTTGTCCACTCTTGTGTTAAAATCCCAGAGAAGGTCAGTCCATCAAGATGATCAGAATTATACTAAAGTTAAAAAGCAAATGGGTGATAGGGAGTGGGTTCTCTCCAGAAGCTCGGGACATGTTTTAAAATGGCTATTAGTTCAGGTTGTTAAACATTGAAATGACACTGAAAAATGGCAGCAATAGAGATTAGTGTGTGTGTGTGTGTGTGTGTGTGTGTGTGTGTGTGTGTGTATGTATGTGTGTGTATGTATGTGTGTGTGCGCGCATCCAGGACACGTCTTTGAATTTGTTTGAGCATATGCTGTATAGGGGCAGGAGTTCTGTGAGGTTCTGTCTTCCTGTACATCTCAGCCATAAGAGGGAGGAGCACTTTGGGGCGTGTAGGTCTGTGTGAGCACTTCCCTTTGGAAGGGAGATGTTGGAGACCCATCCCTCTCATACTCAGTGACTTCTCTCTTACTAAATTTGTGACAGTAGGGGGGACCCAGAGGGAGGCTCCTCATTACTGCTGCACAGCAGGGATTGCATCTGTGAGTTTGCCAAGAGAAGGTCTAGTATTGGGGAACAGAGAGGCAAAGAGGGGAAAAGAACATTATAGACACTTTTAATGCTACCCGTGAAAATGTTTTCTTTTCCAAGTAACATTTTTCTATAATGCTCTCAAATTCACATGTCTTATAATCTGTTCTACAGATGGGTAGCCCATGAGACTATGACTTTTTCACTTCAGCTGTTGCATTTCAAAATATTACTCACAATTAGGAATTTATATAGTTTTAAACGATAACGTGGTTTCTTGTGAGTGAATGTTTCTATTAGCATCCTCCTTCTTTTAAACTGAAAACCAACAAATCAGGACCAAAACATAAAAATATGTCCTCCCAGCAACGTTTTTAAATTTAAAGGTGAATTATTATTCTGAAGGCCAGCTATTGAAACTTAACCATAATACTTGACACACTTCTTCATATTTATTTCCACATTAGAGCTGATCTTTATCAAAAGGCAGTAAAAACTTAAAAACTTCAGTTGTTGACTTAAATTATAGGGAGATACCTGTGTTATAGACTCTGTGGATAAAACAGAGCATAATTTTACAATGGCAGTTGGCTGTTTCTTAAGATATTAGCCCAAGGCTACCCTTTTCTTTACCCAAATTTCTCCTTATAATATACAGATTGGCTTGCTATATGGTTGTCTTTTTTTTTAAAACAGTCTTGATAATGATTATATTTTGCTATTTGGTAATGTTTCTACAATTTAATACAGTTTTGTCGTCTGAGCTGTGTTTGAATTCACAGTAACTAGTGATTAATTGATTTGCTCCAGTCATATATTTTAATAGTGGAGATTTGGTTATTTGACTGATAGTTACTGGACACATATTATAACCTTAAATCACCATTCAGTTTGACAGCTTAAGACTTAACATTTCTACTTGCTGCTCATGCCATATTAACTGCTTTCAAAGACCGATGTATTGAGAAGTCCAATTTGGTGATTTTTTTTTTTTAAATTGTTGCTTTCCTGGAATATATGGTAGTGAGGACTCATAGCAAAATAATGTAGTGTATGGGCTGTAAGCCTGTTTGAGAACATGTTGGGTCACTTAACAGCAGCTGTGCTGGGGAGATACTTGATTTGAGAAGACTTTTTGAATCTTTTCAGCCCTAACCATTCTGGTTTTGAAATGGGAAAATGGAAAAGAGTTTTAGGGAAGAGAGATATCTCAGTTTTGAAAGGCAGCATAGGTAGAAATCTTTCCGGCCCTGCTCAGATTAACTGGCATTCCTAATCTATCCCCCCAACAGAGGACAAAGAGTCTGATGGGAAATGTGGGTTTATATTTTAGAGACGCACTACAGAGGCATGAGATAGTGTTAGATACCAGCTTTATGCTCCTTGCCCAGCATTAATTTGGTTTTGGGACTGAAATTTAGGTAAGTTTACAGAGAAAGCAACCTTTTTATATACAATTCCTTTTTTAAAAAAAACTACCCACTGTTGAAACTTTATTCCAGTCCTCTAAAATATTTCTACATTTTGGAGTATCTTTTTAAATGGCCAAATTTATATACACACCAATGATCCTAAAAGATGGGAGAAAAAAAAAAACAGAACCCTACATGTGCTTAATACTTGGCATCTTAGTCCTTATTAAAGAAAAAGAAAGCTGCTTTGTCAAAAGTCTGAATATAGGGATCCTCCAACTAAGGCATTCCTTGGTAGTACTAAAAGTGTTACTAGTTACTAGTGTTCTTTCTTTTCCTTTTTTTTTTAAGTTTGTAGTTACTTTAAATGGAGAAACATTTATAATATTATGGTGTTATTTTTTTAATGTGTGTAAGCAACTATCAGATCATACATACCCCTAATGGGGTAACTTTTATAAATTGAGGACAGAAGATGCCTGGGAAGTCCCTAGTGGAATGAAAAATGGTGCTCATTTTCTCAGGACTCTCCTGGAAAAGTGAGAACTACTTTCCTCTCTCTTGATGTGGAGACCCCCCTCCCTGGCCCCAGATACCATGTTGCAAAACACATTCACTGAATCTTTGAAGAGCTCATCACCTCTCTTTAGGACCTGTTCTTGTTCATGCATTGCAAATATGCACTTTTATGTCCACAAGGAAGATATTACTACCATCTAGAAGGGCGATGTCAATTAGGAACAGGAAACTGCGAAGTCTGCCAACTACAGAATTGTACTCCATTTACACCACCTCCTTTTGAACAAAACTTGAACCTTTGAGGAAAAAATAGTGGGGATTTTGATGAGCTTCTTTTCTTTCTTTCTTTTTTTTCTTCTTCTTTTTCTTCCTTCCTTTCTTCCTTCCTTCCGTCCTTCCTTCCTTTCTTTCTTTTTCTTTCTTTCTTTCTTTCTTTCTTTCTTTCTTTCTTTCTTTCTTTCTTTCTTTCTTTCTTTCTTTTTCCTATTTGTAAATCATGGCTTCCTGATCCTAAGGGGGAAAAAAAAACCTCAAAGGGAAGGCTCAGCAGGCTTCCTGGACATTGGATAGTTCGCACAAAACAACGTTCTGATGACTTGCATGTAAATAAATCAGAAGCATATGAATGAAGCGCCTCTCGAAATACACATGGGTTGAAAAACAGAAGTGCTGGGAAAATGTGTTTCGGGTTTTGCTGAGCCCATGACATTTGAAAACTACTTTGAGACACTGAACAAACACAAGGCATGGCTCCGCTCACCTACCCCAAATCTTAGCCTCCCAGTTCAATGGCAAATCGGTTTACCATGTGCCTAACTATGAGCCACCTTTGGTGTGTTTCCCCATACTTAATTACTCACAGTTTAAGTTTTTTCAATTAGAAGCTCAAAAATAGCATCACATTCCAAGAAAATGCAAATCTTAGCATTTTCTCACTCACTCGGTTCACCAACCGACTCTTAGAGAACACCACAGATCACCGCGCCTTTAGGAACAGTCATACTGGCATGGCTCTCTTTGGTGTGACTGTTGTGCAACAGAAGAAAAGCATCCTTATTTAAAAAAAAAAAAACTGGCCCAGAAATGGATGTTGCCTGTTAAATCAAAGTGATAAACTGCTGCAGGTAAAAGCCTCCTGAAGACGAATGGTACCCTCTCGGCATTATGGTAATAGCTCAACCATACGCTACCAGGCTCAGAGTCCCATTCTTTCATGCCTGAGCTCCGTGGCCTTCTCTGTAGGTGGTAGAAATTTGCCTTCTCTTTTCCACAATGTACTCAAGGGAGCCAGCATTAGGGATTCTAAGTCCTGGGACCACTGCAGAGACCTTAGAGACCTCTTATTCTCTCTTCTTGGTATCTTGTTCTTTGGCATCTGGCTTTAAGTACAGGACCAGAACACAGGGGAATTTAGGGAACAAAACCAGCCAGAGCTTCAGGCTTTTCCCACTGAAGGTAAGTCATTGACATGTGTTTGGACAAAGTCTTGTACCTGTTCTTTGGACTAGCACCATCATCTGAGATGATCAGTTTGAAGTTTTAGAGAGGTGGTGGGTTTCATCTTTCCTATTTCGGGAAGTTATTTTGATTGTTGAAAAAAACATTTTAATGTACTTTTCCTAACTCCTTCAGTCAAATGGCGGTAAGAAGCTTCAATGCCTCCCATGCGTAAGGTGCTGGAATATAGCTCTAAACAAGACAGACATGAGATAGATAAGGAAATGACCGGCAAAATGTAGTTTGATAATGCACTGTTGGGGGAGCACAGCCAGCCAGAGGTGGACACCGGAGGGGACACCTGTCCCACGTTTGACCTAGAGGAAGTGAGGTCCAAGAATGAATGGGTATTAAGCAGCAAATTTAAAGGTAATAAATGGACCAAGGAAGAGCATGACATATACTGTTACCTGACTGGAGCTCATGGTGCCAGAGGATAACAGAGACTGAAAGGATCAACAGTGGTCAGATCATAAAGTGCCTTGTGTACCCTATGAAGGAGTTGAGATTTTATCATGACTGTAATAAGGAGCCCTCCGAATGGGTATGCCCAAGAGGTCATTGAAGCTAGAAGTCCAGAGGGATAGCAGGAACACCGGGAAAACCTAGTCACCAAAGCCAAGGGAAGCAAATTTCACTAGAAGGAGGAAGAAGTGAATGGTGTCAGATGTTGCTGAGAGACAACAGTGACCTTTGGCTGCAGCATCCGTGAGCTCTTGAGCAGTTCTGCTGGGTAGTGGGTGTGGAGGGAGGGTAAAGAGGTGGAGAAAGGGCATGGCAGGCTGCTTTTCCATCATCGTGGTCATTGTCATCATCACCACCACCAGAAAATGAGCATCAAGCATCTTTATCTACCAGAGAGAGAGAGAAGGAAAGGAGAATGAGACACACACACCACAGGGAATTGGAACATATTTGGGAAAACAGATCATAAATGTAAAACAGAAGACAGTAACGCAAGATAGAAGACATGCAAAGGGCAAAGTGAGCCATACAAACCAATGAGATGAAACAGATCTGAACAGAGCCATAAAGACAGGACAAATCATATGGCAGATGGAAAGGGAGAGTTTTTAAAGAGGTGAGTGCAGCTTGAGGCTTGTATTTTGAGTTATGCCTCTCTCAGAGTCCAGTCTGTTTAGAGGTTCCACTTAAATGGAAATGATGGAAAACCCCACTAAAGGTGATGTGTGCTCTTAACATGCCTGTGACTTCTGTTTAAGTTTCTCACTCTTTTTTTGGAGAATTAAAGGCATGGACTGACTGTTATAGTTTCATGCAATCTTTATTTTTAAAATCTGGACCCAGAAACTAAGAAACAGGTATCACAAGTAGAGCAAGTCAGCGATATTCATAAATTCTACATGGATGAGTTCCTTGAAGTTTTGCACACCCGGTGATGGACGTCTGTGCAACTACAGTGTCATATCTTTCACATCTACGTTATCTCCGTCTGATGTCCTCTTCTTGCTATGAGGCCAGAGGTGCACCCTCATGTACAGTACCTTGAAGAAGCCATTCGTGATTCAGAGGATGATTTTTCTCAACAGAGATACCCGAGATATATATTTGTGTAAGGCGCTTCAGTGCTAAAAATCTGCCATGTAAACTTTGTAAGTGAAGGAAAGAATTGGTCCTCTTTTACTTTGGCTGTTTCCCTTGTTTGCCCAGTAACTATTTATTGGGCACCTGCTGTGGTCAAGCCATTGCCTTCAATGTGTTCCAGGTTACATCCTTTGCCCCTAAAGAGCCCATAGCGTTTTATTGGAAAAATGACTTCTATTCTTCCTAAAATTCACACATTTCTAAAGTAAAATGCTGGGAAAGTTTAGAAGATGAAATATATTTGAGGCACCAGGGTGGCTCAGTCGGTTAAGCGTCTGACTGTTGATTTCAGCTCGGGTCATAATTTTACGGTTCGTGAGTTCAAAGCCAGCATTAGGCTCTGTGCTGACAGCTCGAAGCCTGCTTGGGTTTCTCTCTCTCTTCTCTGCCCCTCCCCCGCTTACTCTCATGCACACGGGCTTGCTCTGTCTCTCTCTCTCATATTGCTCTCATATTAAGAAGGTTGTTCTCATATTCAGAAGTCTTCCATTAAAGAAAACAGACTCATCACCATCAAAAAATACTGCAAGTGTCATTAGGGCGCTGAACATGCTATACAAATTAGATACCTTGAGGTCCATACTTTTTCAAGGTGTTTTCTCAGTGCATGATCTTGTTTTATTTGCACCGCATCTCTGTGTAGCAGCAGATGTTATTATCTCTATTTACCAAAGAAATATCATCAGATTGAAAGAGAGGTTAATGACCTACCTGTAGTCAATTAATGAGCGATGGAATCAAAAGTGGAAAGATGGTCTCTTGCTCCTTAGAGCACATTGGAGACCCATTATTTATAGCTAGTTAACTCACTTAAGATATTTTGGCAATGAAAGAGAATCTTAAGTTCACCTTCTTTTTTAAAAACCTCCTTAACAGATTTATTGAAGTATAATTGATATACAACAAATCATACATATTTGAATGTACAGTTTGAGAAGTTTGACATATGTATGCTCCCATGAAGCCCTAAGTGCATCTTGGTAGAATGAAGAACATTGAGTTTGCTAACAAAGAGATCATGAGTGACTTTGATAAGAGCGTAGTTTTTATTTCAGTGGAAGGACAGCCTCGTCTCCTAAGAAATCTACGTTATTTACCTAAGTTTTCCGTCTAGCAGCTGATGACAAGGCATATTACTTAGGAAGTTTGACCCTGTTGGTCCTCTCTCCTACTGGAATACCATCTCCCTACAGATAGGTCCTCACGAATATTTTGTTATGAGCTTGCTCCTCTGTTTTGTTTTGTTTGCGTTCGTTGAGGTGCAATTCACATGACATAAAATCAACCATTTAAAAATGAACAGTTCAGTTGTATTTGATACATTAACAATGTTGAGCGACCACTTCTGTCTGGTTTCAGAACATTTCCGTCATGCCCAAAGGAAACCCTGTACTCATTAAACAGATCCTTCCCATCCCGCTGCTGCTGTGTCTTACAAACCTGTAATATTATCATAGACACAAATAGGGATGCACGCAGGCGTGCACAAATACATCCATGGAAGACACATAATCCATCTATGTAGAGATTAGGAAATTCCAGGTCTACCTAGCATTGGGAAGTTCCAGTCAAAGGACCTAATGGGTCCTCATTATATAAGCAAAGAACTATATGTTTAATGGATGTTTCTCTGGCAGGTAAAAGAAAAAAGGAAATATCCTCTTGCTTCCTTTTAACATTTCTCTGTATTTTTCTCAAATTCTCATTAGATACTAATTTATCAAGGAAGAAAAAAAAAGACAAAAATCAATTGTTGGCCTTTTATTATGTAAAACTGCAGTGTTCCTCTTCTTGTAAAAAAAAGTTTCTCATTAATTTCTTTAACATTGAGAATTTTAAACTGCTTCCCGTATCTTAATATTAAACGATCATCTGGATTTTACATTTCTAGTTTTGAAGATTCAAAATTATTGAACTAAGTAATTTAGTTATCAAAGGCTTTTTTTCCCCTGGGGAAAAAATCACAGGGGCATTCTTACTGTAATTTTTATTGTTAAAGTAATTACTGTTGTTTATATTTATTTATGCCCTTATCATTCCATAAAAAAATATTTGAGGTAGCCAGTAGCAGATCATTAAACTGTATATCTTTAAAATCAAGAAAACTTAGATCAAATGAAAAAAAAAATGTCTGCAATTCAAATATTAGAGACAGTCAATTATATTTTAAATGTGCCTGAAGAGATGCACTATTTATTGGTGGTAATCTGTTCTGTTGCCCAGTCCCCTTTCAGGAATATTATTGCCCTTCTTGATTAACCCCCCATTTCCTTTAAGAAGTTTTCTTTGAATAACCCTGTTCTAAAGGGATAATAAATACTAGTCATTTACACATGTTTTCTAGTTGCTTGTTATACATCAGAGTTCTCCTGACTGGCTCCCAATGACAATTCTAGAGTCCTAGGTTTGTTTGCTTGCTTGTTTGTTTGTTTTTTATGTATCAAAGCACCTAGCCTTGTGCTAGCTAAAATCTCTGCTGTGCATTACATCAGTGAAATATTGCTGGCTGGTTTTACTTAAAAGTTTGCCCTGTGTGTGAGAGAGGGGCAGGTACTTGAATGGATAATAGATAAAGAAGTGGTTGATTGGACAGAGGCATTGACAATTTGAACACTTTTTTTTTTTCTTTTCATTTCAGTCTGTGTCACAGAGTCATAGATTTGGTAATTATTTCATGTGGTTGCTTTTAGTTGAAAGGAGTTAGGGCATATGTTTTTTTTAATTTTTGTTAACGTTTTATTTATTTTTGAGACAGAAAGAGACAGAGCATGAACGGGGGAGGGTCAGAGAGAGGGAGACACAGAATCCGAAACGGGCTCCAGGCTCTGAGCTGTCAGCACAGAGCCCGACGCGGGGCTCGAACTCACAGACCGTGAGATCATGACCTGAGCTGAAGTTGGCCGCTTAACCGACTGAGCCACCCAGTGCCCCAGGGCCATATGTTTTGACAGAAAAGAGATAATTCATGCTTTTTGTTTTCACCTTTGTAAACAGGAGCTGGGGTAATGATTTTACAGTATACCAGGGCAATGATTCCTGTTCAAAACCTCACCAAATTGTAAACTCACTATTCGTAACAATTCTCTTAGCAAGCAGAAGATGAAGGCATCTGTTTCAAGCTCCCAGGGTTAAGCTGATGCACTAAGCACAGCATAGAGTTCATCTTGTACTCGAGTTAACATTAGTAGATCTCCTTTACTAATACAGAAATTTGATCTCCAGATTCCTTAGACTGTAGGCAATTTGGAAGGACATTCTGATCAAGTGCTAATAATTCTGATTTGGAATGAAAACCCTAGCTAGATCATAGCCCCCCCCTTTGTCCCCATCCAGTCATGTAAAATCTCTCCCATCTTTTGTCTCCCAGTGTATAAGATGGGTGAGATGGTTGACTTCTTGGATAGATAATCTGTCTCAAAGTGATTCTTTTTTTAAAAATTTTTTTAATATTTATTTATTTTTGAGACAGGGAGAGACAGAGTATGAACAGGGGAGGGTCAGAGAGAGAGGGAGACACAGAGTCTGAAGCAGGTTCCAGGCTCTGAGCTGTCAGCACAGACCCCGACTCGGGGCTCAAACTCACAGACCAGGAGATCATGACCTGAGCCAAAGTCGGAAGCTCAACCAGCTGAACCACCCAGGCGCCCCTCTCTCAAAGTGATTCCTAACTAAGGTAATGAAAACAGAAAGTCTTTATAATTTAAAACACTATGAAGATACTAACTTTCTATAATGATCAATCATATAATTTTACTCTCTTTTCCATTGTTAAGTTCAAGCAAAGAAGGTATCTAGAGAAGTACATATCCCCTTTTGTGAATTGTTTCTTTGACCATTCCTCTTGCCTTTGTAGTATCAGTTAGAACCTTGGTCTTATTGGCTTTTTATTCTTACTTGGTTGGGTCTCCACTTTTGAAAGTGTCTTTCAGCTTTTGTTTGACACAACTTTCTCTCTAATCCCTCTTGCTTCCTGGGAAGGAACATGTACTTAGGAATGATGGTTCTCGGGCCATTGTCTGTGCTTAATATAGACAAATGTGGCCCTGAAGACCTGGGATTGGAGGGACAGGAATAGCACTTTCAGGTTGCGCAAGTTCCAACTATAACGTAACTGGCATTTTTCTTTGGTCGTGTTTTCTCTTCTTGTAAAGCCCTCTCTGTACCCTCATAACTTCTTCACTTTTCTCGCATTCTTTCAAAAGTGACTTCTTGAGAAAAGATCTGAGAACTCATCATGTTGAATTCTCAGCTGCTAGCAGAAGATAACATTTCCTGAGATGGAGGATGATTGGAAATATGTTGAAAAATGGGTTTGTGACCATGGGACTTTTTCCAGGGATATAGGTTTTTACCCCTCATGGTAATGTTCATTGATTAAGGTCTGCAGCATTGAAGTTACTTGTTTATCCCAGTGGTACCCAAACTTATTTGAGCTTACATCCCATTTTAAAAGACAGATCTATTAAATAACATCCAATGGAGGATATCAGCTCTAGTCTTTAGTCATCAACCTATAAACCTGAGTTCAAAAGGAAAGGGATGGGGAATATTCTTAGAACCCTTAAGTACGGACCATTATAGATCATTGTCTTTGCCCCTCAAACAGAGAAGAGTATGAAAATCTGTTTTGGCAGAACAATGAATGTTTATTTTATGATGTTATTCTTAGTTTGGCATGTATCTTGTGTTCAGTGTGTTCATTCATTCATTCATTCATGCATGTACTTAGTCACTACTTGAGCCTGTTTCGTGCCCAGTACCACACACACACACGCACACACACACACACACACACACACACACAGCACACTTGCACATTTTTTCATAATATTTGTTTAAACCTTGTTGTTTCTGCGGTCAACTATATCGAACAGGCCTTCTTAGCATTCAGTTGACTATTGAAGAAACAATAATTAACACTGGAATAAACCTCAAATTGATTTCTCTCTTTGTTTTAGAATCCTAAAATTTGTTTTCATCTGGAAGATATGCTGCCCTCATTTAATTGACGAAACAATGCTTTCAGAGGTCACAAAGCTATTTATTGGCGTATTTAACCAACACTATTTTGATGTTCCAACACCTCCCAAAGAAACAGTAGGTGTCGTCTTAAAAAAAGCACATAACTGGTTGCCAAAGAGAAAAAATAGTGTTGAAATGGGATGTGATCTGTTAGAAATAATGAACAATCATGAATTTGATGTGATAGCGGTAGAGATAAAAATAATTCAGTTACATCTGTTTAAGGTTTAAAATAAGTAGAAATAATAATTAATAGAAATTAGAAGTCATGTTCTTCTTAACATTACCTTTAATTTCCAGTGAGCAGTCAATAAATAAGAGCTTGGAAACAAATTGGTTAGGTGTTTGGAACATATTAAAGAGTTGTGATGCACTTAACATCCACAGTCGTTTATGTGTGCCAATCCTGAGCCTGGTGAGGAAGCCAAGTCCCATGTGAATAAGTAACATAAGGAATGTAACCAGGAAGACGTCAGGTTTCACCTGGACCAAATTTTGTGCAATTAAGTGTTTCAAGAGATCTTTAGCCAGGTGTAACTTAATCAGTTTAAGGCATTCTCAGCTAGGGCCAAGGTACTCAGAATGTTGGCAGTGGGCATTCCTGTGATATACCACGTTGAAAGTAATAGCAAACATACAGTGTCTGCTCACTTCGTGCCAAGAGCAAGAGAAATGCAGGTGTAAAAATAAAAAGAAGTATTTGGAGCCAGAGGCTAGTACACACAGGCGGAACTATATTAACACTTCACTTGAATGCTGTAAGAAATAATACGGTGCTTTTTATCAGTTTAGTGTCCTGGTATTTAGTCCTGGGTCTGGTTTCACCGCTAAATGCCAATGTAACTGGCAGCAGATTACTTCACTTCTCTCTGACTTCAGTTCTGTTGAACAAAAGTATTGATACCTGCTGCTTCTTTGCTCAGCTTCATGCCTGGAAGACAGATGAATGGCCCCCCTGAAGCAGCACATCGGAGCCTCCTTTGTGCCCCCTGGACTGTGATCACCTTGTGTTCTTCTCTTTAGGCAAAGAGGCATTCTGTTAGCCCCCTGGCTGCAAAACGGTCAGGGCATATAGATAAGGGACCCAGGATTCACAAAGCTGGGTTTTGGTAGGAAGTCCATGAACACCCTGGAAAGAATTCTTAGCTGCTAAGAGATAATGGTGGAGAATGGTAGTTACAGTTCAAACTCTGAAACTGAACTACGTGATTTTGCCCATTTTGCCACTTAACTAGCTATGTGACTTTGAGCAACTTACTTAACCTTCTCTTAGATTCTTATTTGTAAAATTAAGACGATAATACAACAGCAGTGTTAGTGTACAGACAAAATAAGTACATGTACTTTTTTTTTTCTGGAATAGTGTCTGGCATATCCTAAGTACAGTGTTAGCTATTTTTATCATCAACATTATTTTCTCATGCCAAGTGTGACAAGAGCTTTGGTCTGGTAGGCATTGGGACCAGGTCCTTTTCCACTTCTGGAGGGTGTTAAGCTATGATTTTACTTCTTTTCTTTGTTTCTATTTGGTAACTCCTGCATATTATTACTGAGATGGTTATAGGATAATAAGTGGAAACACCTTAAAATCTCAAATGTTCTGGGGCACCTGGGTGGCTTGGTCCGTTAAGCATCCCACTCTCAATTTCAGCTCAGGTCATGATCTCACAGTCAGGAGATCAAGCCCTGCATCAGGCTCCGTGCTGATATCGCAGAGCCTGCTTGGGATGGGATTCTCTCTCTCCCTCTCTCTCTGCCCCTCCCGAACT
This sequence comes from Acinonyx jubatus, assembly GCF_027475565.1. Taxonomy (NCBI): domain Eukaryota; kingdom Metazoa; phylum Chordata; class Mammalia; order Carnivora; family Felidae; genus Acinonyx; species Acinonyx jubatus. Next base: position 72,393,651 of record NC_069392.1, on the reverse strand, counting down.
CTCAAAATAAATAAAAAATTTAAAAAACCTCAAATGTTCTGTATCTATTATAGATCTAGTTTATCATATGTATGACTTAATATCTATTATATCATAACAGAGTAAGCCAAATCATACCTCTCCCGGGTGTTTAACTATCTCAGGTTTGCAATGATAACACCTTGAAAATCTTTCTAAAATAATAGAGCACTATGTAGATTTAAATTACAATAATATTATTGTACAATTATTAGTAATTCTTAGTGCTTTTTTAAAAAATTGAAACAGGATTTTTTTTCCTCCGTTGTAAATATTTATACATGTCAAAGGCTATATAGATTCCCTTTATTTTTAGAGTTTGAAATTTGATCCAGAGATTTGAAAAATATACTACAGCTAGCTATATAAAAAAATATAAGAATATCCTTGCCTTTTTATTTGAAGAAAAGAAAGAATAAGGTAGAGCTGCCTGCCCATAAAGAACACCAGGTTTTTCTTAGCTCCTGGAAGGGAGGCAGGGGTTGCACGCAGGAGGCACGCTTAATACTGGGTCCAGCTCGCTTTTGCACTGTATAATCTCCCATCTGGCTGCAGAGGGGGTGCACTTGTAGGGAAAGGCATTGCTGCGGGCCACCCATGTCTTCATGCTTATGCAACTCTGGAGCCTGAACCCTTAGGGATCACTCAGCGCCTCCTTCTCCTTCCTGTGGCTTTCTTTTGGGTCTTTGTGATGTCTTCCAGCTACAGAATTTGATTGGTAACGATACAAACAAAGAAGGGAATTAAAATTCTCACAATTTTACTACTTCTTAACCCGGAAAAGGAAATGTGGTGGCTGAGAAGAGTCCAACTCTTGGCTGTAATTCATTTATAGGATTTAGCTTTAGATTTAATATACTGATCTGATCATGCACAGATCATCAAAACTCAGCTGACATGTAGAAAATGGAAAAATTATATGTGATGTTTGTGATGGAATGTATAGATGTATGTTCAGAGTAATTGTGTTCTTAAATATATTACATACTCAGGAATTTCTTTTAGGGGGATCATATATTCTCTTCGTGATGCAATATGACAGAGTGAAAACAGGTAATTACTTGTTAGTGAAAATAAAATAGGAATATCATATACATTAATGGTATGTTTCACACATTTCGATAAATGTGATTTTTTTTTTACGGCTACCAATAAAGATAGTTTGTGGAATAAAGAAACTCTTCTTACTAGGAGTTATTTTAGGGCATTTAGAACTATTTGGTTAATTCCTATAAAACTTTCAAGTGATTTAGATGGCCATAAAAGCTTCACAGTTTCAATAGCCTACACCTCTGAATGTTTCCATTTACTTATACCCATCAGTTTGTCAATATACTGCAGACATTCATGTGTTATCTCTAAATAGATTTCCTATTTATGTGACAACAATGCAAATTGGCTTTTAACCATTACCTGGAAATGAAGTAGGATTTCTTCCATTGGTAAATATTCCTGGACTTAATGTATGTATTGTTCTGAGAATATATCACGTAAATAATTTTTATTCCTATAGTTTGCTGTTGGTTTTAGTTTTTTGCACTCTTGGATTATTTACTGCCTGTTATATGCCCTTGAGCATTATTAACTGCCTTTAAACCTTATAATAACTTACTCAACTCCGTTACTTGAATCTGTTTATTAACCTTTTATGCCATTTTACTGCCCATTAGAATATTTAAGTTATAAAGGTAGAAAAGACTTTAGAAAGGAGAGTGCCAAGGGGACTGGATGCAAAGTCAGGGGCCCTGGGCTCTGTCCATTAACCTCTTCCTTTGCTCATTTGTAAAATAAGGTCGAAAGCATTTGAGCTTTAGAAATATGATGCTTAGAGACAGGACAGAGGGCAGCAGGTGAAAAGAGAAAGGAGAAGCTGTAAAAAAGTCAAATAAAAAGATTTTAAAAAAAGAAAAAGTATTAAAAATGAAGAGAGAGTAGAAGAGAGGGACCCAATTACCAATAATGTGAAACCACATGATCAGAAAAACTTAAACATCTGTTCAACTTTTATCGTCTAGAAAAAGTGATCACACCATGTCTAACTATAATTCCTTTGCCAAAGACACTAAGGGCCAAGGACAGAATTGCAGTTGAAGAATTTCTTCTGCTTCCTACACATCCAGAAACCGAGAGTCACAGATACTCTTGCCTCGTGTCCCACTTGGTACAATTTGCAGGAATTTTGGCAGATGGTTCTAAAAAGGACTTTAAAAAATATGTAGTAGTACAAGGAACTCTAAAAATAATAAATAAAACTAAAACGTAAATATCCTGCCATTCAGTAGCATCAACATTTATCACCACCCTCTATATGCTACGTACTAGGGATACCTAGAAGTTGCTTCTGTAGCTAGTCCACCAAAGGACTTCTAGTTCTTGCAGCCTAGAAAGAGTATCAGTTCTTAAATGGGCTGGCATTATTGTAATAGGCAGTCTAACAGAGGGTGACATGTTACCCAGGAGGGTATGGCCCAGGAGGACTCTTCACAGACACGCATGGGTCTAAACCAGTGCTCCCAACAGAACACTCTGCCGTAGTAGGAAAGTTCTATGTTAGTGATATCCAGTATGGTAGCAGTGACCACATAAGGCTGTTGAGCACTTGAAATATGTCTAGCATGACTGAGGGAATGGATATTTAACTTCATGTAATTTTAATTAAGCTTAATTCAAATAACGACATATTACTAATGGCTAGTATACTGGATAGCACTGTTCTAGACACTTTTTAAAAATAGCAATAAGCAGTGACTAGGACTTACAACAAGATATAAATAATAATACCATATATTGAGCGCCCACAACAGATTAAGAATTATGCTTGACGGATATTATCTCTAATGCTCACAAAAAGAGTAACTTCATTTCACAAAGGAAAAAATTTGAGGTTCACGATATCACCATCCAGCTCACAATTAATTGTGAGAGCTGGAATCTGAACCCAGTTGGTCTAGCTCCAGAGCTGGATAATTTCTACTATTATGCCAAAGACTTTTCTACACTCTCTGAAGACTCTTTCAAGTACATCTTCCCCTTGGTTTATGGATCAGTTAGGAACATACCTTTCACTTGGTCACATGGCACGATTACAGAGTCCATATTAACTCTTCTGAATGTGGAGGTATCACTGCCCTGAAGCTTTCTTTTCTCTTCCTGTGTGACCCATGTCTTTCAAACAATATTGTAAGAGTTGAGAGTCTAGCCCAGTTGTCTGAGTAGTGAGCTGATCTACCTTTAAGTATGTTTCCCCATTAGATGCTGGGAAGCATCAAAGCATATGCCTAGGTTTGTGAACATCACACACAGCACACTATAAACTCTTGTCATTTGCGTGTTTCACTGTCACAGTTTAGAATATTTATAAAATCTTCCAAGGTCTAAACTAGTAAGTGAACCCTGCTAGCACTTGGGCGTCTGAGGCATAATTCTGCTTTATTTTCTACTCATTATGGAGCATACAGCAACTCTCTTTAAGGGCCTGAAAGTCTGTTAAAATTCTGTGTTCAGATGGTTCTTGCAGAATCCCAAAGGGGTAGTAATGGTAAGGAATTTAAAGGTACATTGTACAGCCCAGTGGTTATCACCCAGCCCTACTCAGTTGACACACCTCGTGACACATGGTCTGTAGCCACTTCTCTTTATCCCCTTAAAATTTAGCTTCCCACTTCAGGAAGCAAGTAACATTAATATGTATTGGTTTTACTATGAACGTGCCTTATCACGTTTTACTTTCTTAAAAGGTAATTATGAAACCCCCATGAGAATATTTCTATAAAGTATGGTCAAAGTACAGCCTTGTGTTGATAATATAAAATGTGTTTTTGGGGGTGCCTAGTTGGCTCAGTCAGGTAAGCATCTGACTTCAGCTCAGGTCATGATCTCGCGGATTGAGGGTTCGAGCCCCAAATCAGGCTCTCTGCTGTCAGCAGGGAGCCTGCTTTGGATCTTCTGCCCCCTTATCTCTCTGCCATTTCCCCCAACCGTCTCAAAAATAAACAAACGTTTAAAAAAAATTTAATGAAATAAAATATCTCTTTTTGCCTTTTAAGAGCAAGAAATTGTGTTTGTTTTTTTTAATGGAAAGAATATGGACTGATGACCCACTTAAATCCTGCCTTTACCAGTTAGTTGATTGGTAATGTAGAAAAGGTGGCTTAATGTTCCTAAGTCACATTTGTTCAGATAATCAACATAATAGCAGCACTATTACTCAACTTTTCAATGGCATAAAGCTAGTAAATTTGTGGCCTAACCACTGAGGAAGCTACAGAGCAGAGTGAAAAAGAAAGAAATCCAAATTTAACTTTTTTCCCCCTCTTTCTACAATGGAAGATTTTATTTTATTTTTTAATTTATTGTCAAGTTAGCTAACATACAGTGTAAACAGCATGCTCTTGGTTTTGGGGATAGATTCCCGTGATTCATCACTTACATACAACACCCAGTGATCATCCCAGTAAGTGCCCTCCTCAATGCCCATCACCCATGGGGGAAGGGAAGGGGAAAAAATAGTTTCAAACAGAGAGGGAGGCCAACCATTAGAGACTCTTGAATGTGGAGAACAAACTGAGGGTTGATTGGGGAGGGGGAGGGATTGGTTTTCTTTTCTAATAGGCAAACGTTCTATTTAAAAGAAGGTACTGTATTATCTCTTTGATGACTGAGCAAAGGATAACCAGGAACATTGGATGGAACTGCTAATATAATATAGTAATACTTCTCAAAGTACAACAAAAACCAAATACATAGTATGAAAATGTTTTTTTTATTTTTATCAGTGCAGGGGTTAGTGTTATCTAGAGAGATTTGTTAAACTCAGATTTCTATATGCATGGTTTTGTTTTAAATTCAGAAATGTAAGAGAAAACATAATGGTGCTAAATTTGAACATAAACTATACTTTGCCACTAGTTTGCCATGAAGCTTTAATTCAACAGATAGTTCACTAAAAGAGCTGCAGCCTATGAGCTTTGGGCCAAGTTTCCCATTTCCAATTTTGCAACCGAAATTTCACACTTCTTTGGTAACTCTTGTGGAAGGAATCAGAATGCCAAAAGTCACCTTGATCTAAGCGGCCTTATCAGAGAAAAACTAAGTGTAGATTTTTGTTTCTCGTTAGACTTTTCTGATGTTTCATAGATAGGGTCACTTCAATATACTGAACTAGAGTTTGGGATTTTTATTTCATTTTTCATTGGACTGATTTTTTGGTGTTAGTCACTAAAATGATTCTAACTATTTGAAGGTATCTGGGACGTTTGGCATTGTTCTGTTATATTAAATATATATATATATATATATATATATATATATATATATATATTTAGTTAACAAATCCTCTTTCTAGTTACCTAAAATAGCATAATTAAAATCAGTTGTATGTGAGCTTTTCTTATTGAATTTAGTGTCTCTATTAAATACATTATTGAAACCCATACCTTGAAGTCTTTTGATTGAGAAATTGGCAAAATAGTTGACTGAAGTAAAAATAATGAAGCAGCTTCCTGGTCATCCAGGTTACTAAAGATGAAAATATTTAGGATAAATTGAAGTATGAGCATTATGATCAATCTGTTTTCATAAATATCATCTTACACCTCTACCACTATTTTTAAAGAAACTAACCTAAAATAAAGTGCCACTGATAGCTGTGCACAGCATGTAGGGCAAATTGCAGATCTTGAGCGGTTGCTTTGACCATTCCATTTTCAAATTTCTTATCATTAAAATGGAGGAGGGGAGCTGAACTAAATAAAAGTATAGGTGTGCTTGGCTGGCTCAGTCAGCAGAGCATGTGACTCTTAATCTTGGGGTTGTGAGTTCGAGCCCCATGTTGGGTGTAGAGATTACTTAAAAATAAAGTCTTTGAAAAAAAAGTACAATAGTTCTGTGCAAGGTGTATTTATATAAACAGTTCTATAGGGCACTTTACCTTAAAGGTCATTTGAAGTGGGAAAGATGCCTTTTTACCATAAACAATGGTCCATTTCTTGTTAATAAGATTTTCATCTTATATGAAGAGTCTTGGGGTGCCTGGGTGGCTCAGTCGGTTAAGTGTCTGACTCTTGATTTTGGTTCAGGTCTTGATCTCACAGTTCATGAGTTCGAGACCCGCATCAGGCTCTGTGCTGACAGTGCCTGTTTGGGATTCTCTGTCTCCCTCTCTGCCTGCCCCTTGTTTATGCAGGCAGTACTTAAGAATTTTGAATAAATGATCTTATTCTTAGATCTTTGAACTCGATCATAATTCATAGTCCAAGTAGCCTCCTTATACATGAGTAGAATTACCAAAGATATGTCCTTATCTCCCAGAAGAAATATCAACCAATTCTGCCCAAATCGGGAAAAAAGGTGAAACTTGTTAGGTGCCATCACATGGTGTTGACTTAATAATATACATGACATGTTTAAAGTTAATGTAGTAGAATATAATTAAAATTAAACTATATAATCCTAGAAGAACTTATTTCAATTGTTTTCAAATACAAGATGGTTTAATAATGTGGGTCACAGTTTATTTTCACTTCTACAGTACATACATTAATTTCTGAAACTTGGGGTGATACGTAGTACACTTAGCTTGTATTAATACCAATGGCCAAACAGCTGTCCGGCTAACAGCCTGTACTGTAGATAATATCACAGAGGCGATCTGATTTTCAGTTTCCCCTTTCTCTAGATAGTAAGGTTTCCTTCATCTTGTTATCCTACTCTCAAGACCTCCTCTAAATACATTCAGTAGCATTTCCCAAACGGTTTATTAGTTGTATAGTTCCCAAGAAAATGCTGGGTTTCGCTTGACAGAACTTTAGGGTATTGATTTGTTTGGGGGTTCCTGGGTTAAGGTTTATTCTTTGTCTCTTAGAGATAATTGAGAAGATTTCTTCCTTTTTGTAAGCTCTGTGGAAATAGAAGGAAATAGACATTTATATATTTAAAATGTGAGGAGAACTAAAAAATAAAGTGAAGTATAGCCCATGTAATATGGGGCTTATATCCCTCTATGACTTAGGAAAATTCCTTGTTTTCTAAAGCATGCCTAGGTTTTTCTGGTTTGTTTTTGTTTTGTCCCATCTCCAGGACCTCCCAATTTTCAAGGGCACTGTGGGGCATATGTAGCATTTATTTGATGTATGTATGTGTATGCATATTTTGCCACATCTGTCTCTGCGGACCTATCCTTTGTGAAATCCTAAACCTTGTATTAATGCTTAGTTGTGATTCACGGTGTTCTGAGAGCAATTATATAATTTTTCTTAGGGTGTTTATTCGATGTGCACTGTAAAAAAATGGGAGTATTTTTTGGTAACTCTGCAGTTGCCTTTTTATTGGTGAATTTCTCTTTCTTTTGCTGTGACCTGTGAATATCACTGCAGGCTCTCTGCCAATTTTGTGAGCCTCTGCCTGCTTCAAAATGGAGGCAGGAAGGTATCCATTTTCATCAAGAGGATGACAGTGTTTCAGTCTCTCCGACCATCTGGAGAGAGGAACTTTTGGAGCAAAAGAAAATAGGGATTTAAAAAAATTATATTTAGCAGAAAAGGCAAGGGGGGAACCAATTAAAGTTAAACTATACCTTATGAATTTATGCTTTTCCACTATGCTCTCTTCTTTAAAGGAAACCTAAACAAGAAAATACACAGGCTATTTTTATAAAGGACTGGTTCTCCAACTCTCATGAGTATTAGTAAACGAATGTTCAGTAAATTAGGATTTTGGCACACTTTTTTTAAGTTTATTGCACACACAAATATAATAAGAGCTGTAAAGGAGTGCTCCCCCCTCTTCCTGTGTACATGCTGATTGTTGGTGGTCTATGTAGATCTGGGCTTTTAATGGTCTTTTTTCATGCAGCTCTGCAAAAAGCTGACACTATGGGAATTTAATATTCCAAGATGTATTTGTCACTTTCTGTGGTCTGGATAGTGTATTCGTTTTCTGGGTCTCTGTCTCTTTCTCTCAGAAGTAAAAATTTTAATTCAAAGTTCAAGTAAAAGGAAGAGGCTTGACGCATGCCCTTCTGTTTTCACCTTTCATGTGCTCAGAGGCTGTCTATGTTTAAAAACAAACAAAAAAAAAAAAAGGATGCTTGGACAGGACAGCCCTGTGGGCATTATATAATACATTTAACAAGACATAGTTTGCGGTATTCTTGCCTACGACTGGAAAATATCCACCCCTCCCACCCCCCGGTTTTCCAGTCACACAAATATACTCAGCATTTGTTGGTGGTGGTGGTGGTGATGGTTTTTCTGTATTCTGGAAGGGGTAGTGTTCTAGGGTTTGACAGATCTGGGATGGACATGATAGAAATTTAGCATTTAGTGCCTGCTCCTTCTCAAGTAATGGACCTTGAGGTGCTTTGTTCAATGCAGCAAGGAAAACTAAATTGTCTCTCCTTCCTCAGGTCTATGCTCCATCAGCAAGCACTGCCGACTACAATAGGGACTCGCCAGGCTACCCTTCCTCGAAACCAGCAGCCAGCACTTTCCCTAGCTCCTTCTTCATGCAGGGTAAGATGCTGCCTCTTCTGCGGGGAAATCCACTGGGCAGAATCTCCCCAGGTCTTCTCAGGTCATGCATGGGGCAAAAGACTGCTGAACGGATCCTCAAGAAAATGGAATACTAGGCAAGCAGAGAATATTGAAGGCTATGCTCTTCTTAGGAATTGAATTCGTTAAAAATGAATCAATTAATTAAAACTCTACTAAGACTTATTTTTTTAAGTTAAATCCCCTTGAGCAATGATGAGTTTAGATAAAACTGTTTGGCTTCACTTAGAACTGATGCTTTGACGGGGATGGTCTTCCTGATGGATCATTTCAGCGTCTTCACTCCCCCAAGAAGAACGTATGTGTATTTTTGGAAGTGTTTTGGTTCAGTGTGTATTTTGAGCATCCTGGATGTAGCCAGCTGGGAACAAATTGTCCTTATGTATAACTTCATATAAAAATTTCAGCCACTTATTAATTTATAGGTAAGAACAAGAGTCCCATTTAAGGTGAAGCAAACCTATCTGAAGACTGGAGTATGATTTCATTCCACAGTGAAAGCTCCATCCCAACATTGCAAATTGATTTTGGGTAAAAGACCCAGCTTTTTTCCCAGACAGTTTTAGAAAATTACAGTTTCACAGTAGATAAAGTATATTTACTTTCAGTTGTGCAGTATATTGAATTAACTGTACATGGATATGTGCCCCCTGAGCTTATACTGTCGCCACTGCTGCTTGGAAAAGACCGACGTGGTTAGAGTGACAGCACCTGCCTGTAAGAATAGACTGTCCAGAGATGCACCTAAGGCTTTGTCCCCAGTAAGCCTGTGACACTTGTTGTCAAAATGTGATGATCTTGTTGCCAAGTTAATGCTCTGAAATTTAGACATGGAGTTTGCCAAGAACTCTTGTACCTGTATGCAGAACTTTTAACTCTTCCTGCCTGGGTGTAAAAACCTTTTTTGAGTGTGCCTTGGCAAAGGGCCGTGGGATTTCCTTTCCATGCTACTCTGGGAAGGGCCATATCATGGGAAGGGGAGCGCCCTTGGAGCAGTGAGACCAAGGGGGGGCAGCTAAGTGTCTCACTTAGCTTGCAGTGGACACACTCAAAATCATTCTGATTCAAAGGGCTTTATTTTCTTGTCCTTCAGAGTGTTAGCTTGTTTTAGGTTGTGAGTTCACATGTGAAATTCCATGGAAAATCTATGAAATTGAATTGAATGGGTCTCTTAGGATTGGAGAGAATTTGTTCCACACATAATAGAGCTCGTGTTCAGAAGGGTCCTTTATCTTTGTGACCTGTCCTAGGTGTAACTCACCAAGGGACACAGGGTATGTCATTTCAGTGTGTCCTCTGCCATGACAAAAGCCTTATCCCCGTTTGCTGTAAACAAGCAGCCACTTAGGCATCAGCTCCCCTCTTTTATGACCCACCGGAGAAACCATACCACTGGTGCTTGTAGTGATTCATCACTCAAAGCAGTTTTTCACCGAGAAAATTGGCAGGATAGATTTCTTCTGTCTGCCTTCAGGAAGGTGCTTGCATAGACTGCACACCGCATGGGAGGTCAGATAGATTAAAACAGCAGGCTCTTCTGGATAGCAGACCACGCAAAATACGGGGAACAAACTTGGCTTTTCTGCATATGAATGCCCAAGAAAGCAAAAAAAAAAAAAGTTGACATTTATGATGAGCACAATTAATTTGCACACATCTAATTCTATTCTTTCCAAAAAACATTATGCCAGATCATGGGATGTGATAAATATTAATTTACTGTGAAAAGCATAATTTATGTAAAGTATGTATTTTTATAAGACTGCACTAAGCAGAGTGTTGTGTGTTAACAGATCCTAAATGTATTTCCGTATACCGCATCATGTTGTCAGAATGTTTCAGGAGACTCTTGTTCAGTGATACACATTCTCAATTTATTTGTCATGGATGCCATCTATTTGAAATGTTAGGGCCTTAACTTCATATTTGAATTTAAGGTGACATCTAAACTTCCACTGTCTGAAGGCTAAGTCTTCAGTACATGAATAATAACTTTTTGAAAGTCCTGTGTTTTCACATTATCATCGCAGAAACAGTATCCCATCCGGTTCCTGCAGTGAGGGGGGCATATGGTGCCCTGAGGATTCAGGGCTTAAAGACACATACAGTGCAGGTGAAAGATATTTAGAGACTGGCAGGAGCATATCTCAAACTCACTACTATGTGACCTCTCATTTTTCGCTTGAACTTCCACCCTCTAATTAAAACTCCTGAGTTGTCAAAATCACAGACATGATTTTTTTTTAATTTTTTTTTCAACGTTTTATTTATTTTTTTTGGGGGGGGACAGAGAGAGACAGAGCATGAACAGGGGAGGGGCAGAGAGAGAGGGAGACACAGAATCGGAAACAGTCTCCAGGCTCTGAGCCATCAGCCCAGAGCCTGATGCGGGGCTCGAACTCACGGACCGTGAGATCGTGACCTGGCTGAAGTCGGACGCTTAACCGACTGCGCCACCCAGGCGCCCTGACATGATTTTTTTTTAAGAAGTCTATTGATCATTCCTCCCTGTCCTTAAACTATTCCAGTTTTTGGGATTCTAATTTCTGCGTTTAAAATCTCAGTGAAAGAGAGCTTTGTGGTGTATGGTGGCAGATTTAACTCATGTATTGCTTAAATTTGCAAAAGGTTTTTATTAGACAACACATACAGATGTTAAAATAATCTTATTTTCAAGGAGGCAGAACAGGCCATGCTGTGACCTAGCTGATGGTCCCACATTCAGCTGATGTTCAATAATTTTAGTTAAACTATTAGAAGAAGGGAAACTTTGAATTCAGCAACCACATAGATTTCCACCCCCCCAACCCCCACCGACCACCTTCATCTGAGAAACCCAGCCAAACATCAGTGACCTCTAGTAATAACCTCTAGGCCAGTAGACCCAGAAAAGAAAAAGAATCTATAAAAATGTTTTTGATATGGTGTTAACAAAAAATTAACTTAATGTTGAAAGGTACTTCATATAATGACCGTATCATTTTAAACCTCTATTTAACTTACGGTTTTATAAAATCCAGAACCTCTCAAAATTGTCTGTAGCATAATATTTAACTTATGATAGGTGTGTACCCTTTCAATGGCTACTGAAGCTTAAGATAGCTATAGAACTATGTGCCAAAAGAAATTTCAGAACTGTGTATCTGAGAATCCTGCTCCCTTTAAGTCACAATGCAATTTCAACATTAATTCTATGTATGTTACGAGAAAGAAATCTGATCTCTTAAGTCTGAGATGTTCTTTTTCATTATTACTTATTTCTTTGTATGCTTTTAAAACTTGTGAACTTATCAACTCTGTAATGTGTCGAGAATTTTATTTTTACCATGAAATTTAGGCACAATTTCACTTTTAGTTTTTGTAGAAAAAGAGGTCAGGGGACTTCTAAGAAATGTTTTCTTTAGTATTGTTTACCTTGCAGACTTGACATAACTCTACATAGAAATGTATTGCGTTGTTCTTTTATAGCTGAATTTTTACTAAGAACACTGCCTATGGTAAATATTTACATTTGTTTGGCGATATAGAACCACTTGGGAAAAAATGAGGCTGACTGTCTTCTGATGTAATCAGTGAAACAGCACAAAGACCTATACACAACAGGCAGCCATTTTCAAGTATATGAAAAAACCCTATTCTGTGAGGCAAGGCTGAATGCCTCAGAAAAGTCATGGTGTTCTTTGTCTTTTACAGATGGCCATCACAGCAGTGACCCTTGGAGCTCCTCCAGTGGGATGAATCAGCCTGGCTACGGAGGAATGTTGGGCAATTCTTCTCATATTCCACAGTCTAGCAGCTACTGTAGCCTGCATCCACACGAACGTTTGGTAAGGGCAGATTTACATGATTCTGGACACAACACAGCTAGTTTCTGAAATCTCATCCTCTGTCTTTCCATGCGTGCACACAAGGACTCTGTAAATGAAAGTAAAAGTGGTATACACCCATCATTCTTATGTTGTGTCTGTGATCAAAGACCTACCTAAATCAGAACACCTTTGTAAGCCCTTTCTGGATTCTCTTTGCTATTGTTCTTCTGTTCATTGTGTCTTATTCTGTGCTTTCTTGACGACAGTGTTAGGCTCCTTTGGCACATACAGACACAGTGTATTTGAGTTGCAGAATTTCAGCTATGGTGGATCCTTTTACTTATTTATTTTTTTTTATTTGCTGTCTGTAGTTTTGAAGAATATACTGCAGGGGGCAGGGTGACAGTCAGTAGACTGAGAGTAGGTGACCTGTATCTCCCATGGGCTTTTCCACTTCCTCTTTCCGGCTTCTGTCCCTGGTGACAGCTTTGACCCTTGGTGCCACACCCAGAGGAAAGAGTTCCTGTTTCCCATACAGTCCACTAGAAACAGCAACCATGGGGTTTCCGTATAGATCAGATTCCCAATGTTCAGTAGCTTAGCTATTGAACTCCATACTCCCCAACCTCCCCCTGATGCTCCCTTGCCTTACTCAGTTGAAAAGTGCTGAGCTGTAGAATGTTACCTTGTTTTCATTACCGGAGTGGCCACTCCACCCATTGCCTACACTCATCCATCCTAATGTGGTGCTTTATCTTGAAGGAAGCAGCGTTCATCTGATCATCTGATCTTTTCTAGCCTCAAAAACTCCCACAGCCCAGAATCCACTCATGAACTTAAGTCTATCATTATGTGGAGGAAAGACTGCTTCTAGATCATGAGTTAGGTTTGAGATGCAATTAAGGTGGGGACTGAGCCCCTTGGGCAGTAATATAGCTTTAAAAATGTATGAAGCTGTAATCCTACAGATACAAAAAGGATGTGGCCTATCCAGTGATCCTTCCTGGTACCTGTGTCACTACTCTTCGTCTTGAAATTGCCCCTTTCTCTTCTCCTAACACGAGATTCATGTGTCTTTCTCTGTTCTGCTATAAGAAATAGTACTTTCTGGATTTCTGTCGTCTGTCCTCTCTTTTGCTTAACCATTAGAGATATAGAAAAGGTAACTTCTATACTATTCTGACAACATAAAAACATTCCAGAAGTTACAGTTTCTGATATCTTTGAAAATACCTCTGTAGTTAGTCCTAGTGATAGAGACACTGTGGTCAGTTAGCCTATCTGTTGAGGAGAGGCACATGATGGAGATGGAATTGGCCTTTTGATATCATCTGCCAAGTTTATATCATCTATAAATCAAACTCTCTCAAATTTTAGCACATCTTCAGTAAATAGCAAATAATTTGCAAATTTCATCTTTTCTCCCCTCCTTTCAGGTATTAGAACAAACACTTAAAGAAATATCAACTATTACTATACTAGAATTTCTTCTTGGCCAACATCCTTATTTCCCATCATCATTTTCCACTTCTCTAAGGAACTCGTGACCAAAACTTCATGTGTCCTGTGAGCAAGGAAAATTTTGATTACAAATAAAAGATTTGGCAGTATTAACTAACATAACATGGAATGTCAGTTCTTCTAAGAGTTGTCCATTTGATATTTTCCTTCCTTCTTTCCTTCTCTTTCTTTCTTTCTTTCTTTCTTTCTTTCTTTCTTTTCTTCTTTTACTGTCATGCTGTAGAATTTTGATGTAGGTGGTTTGATTTTATCCCGAATTCACTGCATGGGCGGAGGTATCTTTAAAAAATGCTCAAATGCATAAAAAGTGTAATTTTAAAAAGGAAACCAACTACATTCCTTTTAGAAAAAAAATTTGTTGGAAACCTTAAAACCAAAACAATATTATCAACCCAGGAAGAAAGATTATTTGAAGGAGTAGACCAACAGGTTATATCAGATGCTATCTTTGTAATGTCATTTATCTGTCATAGAACCCAGAGTTTTCATTCTTAAACATGATTATTTAGCAGTTCTTAGAGATATAAGGTTTTTTTTTTTTAATGGTAAATGAATTAGGTCTCTGGTAATGTATCCTAATGAATTTTCTCACTGGTAGGGAAACTGTTGGATTATTATATCTAGTAATCATTGTAATTTCAGTATTCAACCATTTGAAAATCTCTCATTGAAATGCCTTTCAGAAATCTGACACTGATTAAGAAAAATGTGAGTATGCAGTAGGCACTTAGTGACTTTTCACTTGAAAATAATGGTAATTCCTCACAATTTTTGCCTGTAGCTTTGGCCAGTCTCATGCAGAACAAAGGCATTGTGTGAGGAAAAGAAGAGATTTGGGGGCATAATTGGGCCAAACTCGTATTGTCTGTAAAGATACAACACTTTAGAAATGTTACTGTCTTCATCTCTTTATACCATGCTGTAATAGGATGTGTAGAGCCTAAACTCCACACATTTCGGTCGTAGAGACCCCGTCAAGACCCCAAGCTTGATTCTTCCAATCCCCTTTATGGTTTTAGCCTCTACAACGCAATCCCACAGCTAATCTCTACTATGTTACAGAGGTACATACAGAATCACTCAGAAGAATGGAGTTTGTGGTTAAGCTTTGGAATGGGTTGTTGCAGATTTAAGTTTGGAGTGACTTGGCCGAGTTCTGTTTAGAAATAGAATAGAGTCCTCTGTCTGGCATGGTTTAGGCATGGTCTTTGCGCCACAGTGAAATAGTCCTAGGAGCCTGGAAGTGTATTATAAAAGACAAGTTCTTTTATTTTTTGTAACATAAACCCTTACCCCAGTGATTCTCAACCAGGTGTGATTTGACCCCCTCAGGGAACATTTGGAAGTGTCCGAAGATGTTCATGGATATTATGACTGGGGAGTAGGTGATACAGGAAATCTAGCAGATAGAAGCCAGGGATGCTGGGAAACATACTACAATGCATAGGAGAGCCTCCCACAACAAAGAATTATCTGGCACAAAAGATTAATGGTGCCAACATTGTGAAACCTTGCCTTAGCCCAAAGCAGGATTTTATTCTTTGTATGTGCCACCACTTATTTTCTAATCTTTGAATTGTCATCCCATAAGTTGCTAAAAACATCACTAATAGAAATATTTTCAGTACTTTGTCAGAAGGCTCCAAATATGCTATAATTAATTGGGTATCATAAGTAAACATAATTAAATAGTAGGCATGTAAAGCCGTAGCTCTTTTTCAGTCTCCCCTTTCCATGCATAGCAAGCAGGGCAGATGGCATCAATAGCTGGAGTAAGAGAGGTTGAGGGCACCTGTCATCGATGGTCCCTAAATACTCTACGTGGATTGCGTTGGTTTCCCCATTAAAACCTATGGGGTGGGACTTTTTCTGTCATTCTCTAAACACAGGATTAACCCTCTGTCTGTTAAATCTTGAATTAGTGCCGATTTTACGCCAGGTTAAAAGTGTGTAGAAATTTTCCCTGATGTGATAATCTTCTTCCTGCTTCACCCTGTGATTATATACTCATTTAAATATTTTTCAAAATTCTTTTCCACTGTTTTCATTTTTGCATATCTGGGACTGATTTGTAAAGCTTCTCTATTCTTCAGAAATTCAGCATGGAATACCACTGTGTGGAAATGAAGGCAAACCACCTCTTTCTTTCAGTTTCCTCCTTCTATGTTCATTTTCTTTTTGTCTACTTTATTACAGTATTTAGCTCTCGAGCAGAGATAGTTGTTGTAAGTTTATGTTCTGTGACTTCCCCAGTCTTTTGGGTTAGATGTACTGTGGAACGGGCCCATTGTATTGTTATTCAGAGAAAATTTCATGGACTACTTGGGATATTTTGTAAGCAGCAAGTAGAAATGAGCTTAACAGGTGGCCTAAGGAATTTTGGGGTCAAGCAAAGAGTTCCATAAAATTAAAAAGTTTAAAAGATTTTCTTGGGAACTTGGAAAGGTGAAGGTATCATCTCAACCTTTTCACTGAAGTTGACCTTTCAGTTGGACTATTTTATGTAGAGTTAATATGTATGTAGAGATAATATTTTCAAGGACACCCACCATGTCATTGGCAGATCTAACATAGGCTCATTTTCTAGACTGTTTAGTTCTCTCTCAAATGAGTAGTATTTCAGTCCACTATTTATTAAATGCCAACCGATAACCATATGTTCATTGAGTGTATAAGGTAATTATGTGGTCAGCACTCAGCCATGAGCTATCGGATGCACAGGTATAAGCTGTATTCCCTCCTCTTAAGAAGTTCACAGTATAGGTGGGAATGCACTTGAAACAGAAAGCAATGAAAGGCAGCATATAATTAAGTGTTAAATGGCACAGCGCAGACTGTGAGTGCATTAGGGATTCAGAGAAAAGAGATCATGCAAGAGTTGGAAGTTAGGAATGCTAAAGGAAGAGCTAGAACCCAAGATGAGCCTCACAAAATTAATACAGAAGTACCAAGACACCAGGGTTTTACTCCTATGAATAAATGCCTGGGCTTTAAGCACCCCTGACTTTTAGCATCATTTTCAATCTCTAATTTTAATAGAATCTCTACTAATGATGTAATAAAAATCCATAGCTGATTAATATATTACATATAAGAAAAAAAGTGTATTGTACCCAAAATAGTTTTCCTTTACAGGTCTGTAACACATTCAGATACCTATGAGAGTGACTTTCCAGGGTACTTTTTTATCTTGAAAAAGGAAATAGCTTGATGTATTTTTGTAAATAACCATGTCCCTGTTAGTGATCTGCTCACTCCCCAGCAGATCGATCAGTAGCAACAAATTTGCTTCTTTACAGGCTCTGTGATATGCCCCAAGAAAAGCAGCTTATTGGACAATTAGGATAATAATTGAACTTAAAGCCAAACTTAAAACAAATGATTCTGTAAAGATATGCCTTTTTCATAGTCAGCTATCTGGTAGATTGCTAATGAGGAGAACATGGAAAGAAAGAACTCAAATCAAATCAGTCCTTCTCGGTTTGTTCATTCCAATTTAATTCAATAGAGTCATTGATTTGTTTTACATACTGATATTTATAAAGGTATTTAATCATTGGTACTTTTAAAATTTTTTCATTTACCATTTTGTTCTCACTAGAATTCAGGAAGGTGATCCAGTTTTGCAGGAAGAGGATTTGAGGCTGACTGTTTTCACCATTTAGTGTCGAGAAGTTCAGGATGAAGTGTAATGTCAACCCCATGGGTCATGATATTGTTTTATTCATTGTACCATGGAATCTTTCTTACTTGATCAGTAGTTCATACAAAAAAATTAATAGTAGAAACAGTCTTTTACATTGCTGAAATCTCAGAGATACTTTTAAGCAGTAATTTTTAGATTCAGAGACTATAATCATTTCTCACTGTCCTGTATTGCCATTGTATTCTTCTACATTCGATGCAAACCCAAATAACTATGTGTCTTTGCATTTTATTCTTTGAAAAATGAAAGCTGTCAAATATACTCTTGGATATTTTGAAATTCTAAGAGCTATCTCCTGCAAAATGAAGAGTTCTGAAAGAAGTATTAGAAACCTAACCCATTAAGTATTTTATGGTTGAATATGGTCTCTTTTTTCTGCTTCCTGCTATAGAGCTATCCATCACACTCCTCAGCAGACATCAATTCCAGTCTTCCTCCGATGTCCACTTTCCATCGTAGTGGCACAAACCATTACAGCACCTCTTCCTGTACGCCTCCTGCCAACGGGACAGACAGTATAATGGGTGAGTCATGGAAATGTCGATTCTGACGCCGACAGTCAATGTCACGGCTTAATAATATAGGACCTCTTTTTTCTCCTCGTCATCAAACGGCAATCAGGCAATGAATATCTGTCACGTAACTGAATGAAAATACATGAACTGAACAGAAATAGGCATTGGCTTGTCTATAATCACTTTTTTTTTGTCATAAGAAACTGAAATTTGGCTACTTTGTTCATTGTGAGGTATTAGATTGAACAAGGCTTTCAGTAGATCCAAACTACCTTGCTTCTCACATTCCCAAACGGTGAGCAAAATGAATGTTTATAAGACAAACCGCCGAAGACTAATGAGATAGAGGGCAGGTTAGCTCCTAATAGTAGTTATTGACCACTTCCCAAGCCCCAGTCACCGTGCTAGGCTCTTACCCATGACATCTGAAGACTAGCTCCTATGAAATTCACAGGAGATTATTAATAAGGCTTCACCTCCTAGAGAATGTGGCATTGTGGAGTCCTTCAGAGGAAACGAAGTGTTTGCTCCCTTACTGGAGAGGAGACACCTGGGCATCAGTGGGCCAGAAGGCATTTACTGCTTTCTCTCAAGCAGATTTACTAAGAAGTTGAGGCCAAGCAGAGCGCTGCTGCCAAAAGAACTCAGCCGTCATCCCTGGTTTTTCCTGATGTCCATTGTGATTGTCTCTCTGGACAAAGGATTCCTCCACCGGCGCTGTCCCCTGGAGGGAGGAGCTAGGCAGGTGTCCAGTTGTCCCTGGAGGAAAGAGTCCCAGGCTGGGGAGGAGGCAGCCACCCCTTTCCAGATGCACCTTCAACAACTCAACGACTCCGCCATTCCGAGGAGCAGGCCAGCCTGGTGCTTCAGGGTCTCCTAAAACCTCAGACTTCCCTGGTTGCCACTGCTCTGGTACTAGCTCACACTCACACCCTGCTTGGCCTCAAGATCACTTCTAGTGGGTCGCTGATGAGAACATAAACTGTTCATTTTCGAGAGAAGAATGTGTGGCAGAATAATCCTGCCGTTTATTCCCCTTAGCTCTTTGCAGTTTTTCATTTTCTTCAGAGAGTCCATAGGACTTGGGAAAGTGGTGTGAATCACTTATGTGGGAGTGTTTTTGATGAAAGGGAAGAGATGTACTTTGAAATGTTGCAGATATAATTCTGCCTAAATAATACACTCCCTGCTTATTCAATAATGTATTTCACACTTGAGACTAACCACCTAGCAGCCCTTCGCTATCATGTCGCACTAAGAAACAAATTTATAAGAGTTTCCATTTTTGTAGCTTTTCATAACAAAGCTTCTACAAGTGTGTTGCATCAGTTTGACCTTGGAGAGCTATGGACAGAGGTCACATGGGGAAGTTGGGTTAGCTATCAATGCAGTTTTGGCAGATTTGAAAAACAAGAAGAAAGAAAGAAGTGCAGAACTGAAAGAGTGAGGAAAGCATATTTCACTTCAATGTGGTTTGACAAATGGAAAGCCCCTCTCTACAGTCATGAGGTCTAGTTATAAAGAAGGATGACCGGTCATTCATCCTCTTACACGGCAGATTTCCTGTCTACTTGTGGTTTGAGTAATTTTCTTTTTTAGGAAGGTATAAAGGTGGAGCAAAAGCTTGAGTTGAGGAAAACATACTCAGGCACTGTCTGAAAAAAATTTTGTTGATTGACAAAACAGCCTTTCTGGGAGAGAGGCACCGCAACTTGGGAAGAAAGAGATGTTATGAGATGGAATAATCATTTTCCATGAGCTGTGGTCAGCATGGCCACAAGTCTCAGTGGGAATGAGATTTGCTTTACTTAAGATGGTTGACTCATCATTAGCGTGTGGATGAAAAGGAATGTCTGCTCTCCTTCTTCATCTGGTCTGGACAGCGTGGAGCAGTAGGTGACTACTGCATCCTGACGGACCCACCTCTATACTAAGGAGGGAGTGAACTTGGTACATAGACCACAGGGCCCTGTTTAAGTGGAAGGAAGGTCTAGGCAATGATAAAAGAGCTTTAATTTTGCAGAGAAAAACATGAGATTTCTGGAACCCAGAAAAAGGTTTTTAAGAATAACTTTATTACATAAATTATTCTGTAATCATGGGTATACTTGTCAAAATCTATTAGCAGAATGTGAGAAAGCTTTATAATCTTTTCAGGAAATAAGTAGACATGGTAATTCAGCTTTTTGGAGGAACAGACCTTTATTAACTTGCATAAATGCAGTTATTACTTAAGGATTATGTTAAGGGAGAACATTCTAGAATGTTCTTTCTTAAAATAATATGTCCTCCAATTTCTTATATTAAAATACAGAGGAAAATTTAAATATGATAATAAGCCTTAGTATTGCATGCTGTCAAATGGCTCATGTTTCTTCACACTTTAATTTTCCTAGGCCTTGGATGGATTTTCAGAGTGTGGTAGAAGTCAGGGAAGGCAGCATGTCTGTATAACAAGAAGAGAAGATTTCTCTTCTGATGTTAGTGATACTTCCCTGACAAACAGTATGGATTAATAGGATACATCTGTAGACTTTTGAAAATATTTGGCATATACTCACTCATTCTGAAATGCAGGAAATAAAGAAATATTACATTGCCTGTATCTCAAAGAACAAACAGAGCTAATTAAATAATTGGTAAATAGGGAACACATAGCCTGACACATGTTTGAGATTACACACATGATTCTGTAGAAAATGACTATAAGCAATACTAATGCCGTAAGAATGGGGTTCAAGCACTAACACATGGACATCACATTTTTCAAGTTTTCTTGGTAAAAAAGTGCAAGGCAAAGCAATCTTTTCATAAATGGCGTTGATGTCTTAGGAAGCTAGCTGCTTTTTCAGTTCAGATCATGGCCCCACTTCTGAGTTTCGCGTTATAATGTGTCTTCCTGGAAGTCAGTCAATGTCCTGACCTGCCCCTAGAGCAACAAAATGCACGTGGTGTGAGATGTAAGCTCAGAACCCTCAGAAGGGAGCCCCCTGGAGTCACTTTGCCCCTTTTGCCCCTGGTTCTGTCCTCTGCATTTAAAAAATGGAAGATGCTTGCCATGGTTTCAGATGGCTTGTGTTTGACTTGGTAGAGTAATCGTTGTTTCTTGTTTTTTCTTTTGCCCTTAAATGCCCAATATCATTTTTTAAGAAATACTTAAGAAAGACAAAATTTACCCAGATTATAATGACAGGATTTTTTTTTAATGACACATTCATCCGTAGATTTTCAAGTGAATTGTAGTTTATTTTACTTGTGGCATATAGTCCACTACTTTCTTCTGAAGCCTTGCCAACAAACCCTGGGGATTATTTAGACATTTGTGAATTAGAAGGGCCTATTAAGCTCCTGGAATTATAGGAATATAATGCACGGGACACAGCATGGACTCTTAGTAATTCAACTGGTACAGTCCCCAGTTAGAGAGGAGCTAAATCCAGAGTCTTCCACAGTTACCACCATCAGTGCCTTTTAACCTTGTTCCTAAAACTCTTTGGATGTAATGCTGCTGGGTGTATATCAGAAGCAGTCCAGTCCAGTGCCTCTTCACGTGAGCATGCACGCAGAGGAAGTGTAGTAAGTTATTAGATACCAGCTTGTAGAGGATAGAAATCTCTAAGAACAGCAGCCTTATATATTTTACTGTTTACATATTTCCTTCTTACCTACAATGTCTAATACCTCTTCTTGATCTAAAGGTTTGAGAGCACTGCCTGTTCTAACACAGTCCTCTAGACTCCTCAAGGACAAGAGTGCTCCAGCTGCCCACTGGGAAATACCATTTGTATACATTCCCAGGGTGTGACCCCTGGTTGTTAGAGGCTACACACACTCTCTTCCCCTCGGAGGGAATTGGGCATAAAACTAACATAATGGTTATAATAACTATTATTGTTTCATTAGTCTTTAACTGGCCTGCTTTCTAATGCATGGTACTTCCCATGTTTTTAAACCTCAAACCAAACAGTGTTGAAGGAACAGACTACCAAGATTGATTTAATGCAACATATGCTAAAGATTACCCTGGAATATCTATCTGGTTCATGAAATTAATCTGGCTTACAACATTCACTCCTAATGACATGTTTGTATGACATGATGCATTTTAGTGTGTGGCTTTTCTAGTAGAAACAGTATGTCCATTTCCCCTTGAGGACTTGGTTTCACAGTAATTTTATTATTAGAGTAGTCACATAATATTCACTTTGTCTTTTGTAAGAATCTTGAGCCTTCAAATACAGTTGGGTGATGAACAGGCACAGAGCATAAGAGTAATATGGATTTTATCCAGCAGTGACATGGCATCTTAGTTACAAAGACCACCAACGGAGAACAATAAACTAGTTTGATTTAAGTCTTCTCGTCCATTTCCTGCACATGGTCATGGGGCCCAATTCCTCCCCCTTGGATTCCTAGGAATCCCTCCTGCTAAAAATTAGTGCATTATAGCCTCTATTTGAGTCTTTATTCATGTGTAGGAAGAGTGCTAGAAAAGCTCCTTCTCTCGTCATCTTACAGAGAGGAGCTCATGGCACTGTATGCTGCTTCTAATAGTTTAAGAACACGAGGGTCATTTAGACACAATTCAGAAAATCCTAAATTTTAAAGCTGTCATTATCTTCCAGACAAATACACTATGAATTGCACTTCTTATTCCTTCTGTATCTTCACGATGTTTCCAGCCTGAGGTTATGGGTGTGCAATAAAGGGATGACACATTGTTCCAAATTTTGATTTTCAGGGGCCAGTGCCCAATCATCCTGGTGTTTTGATTAGGGTGTGTTCTAATAGGAATTGCCATTTCCACAAAGCTGAGATTGAGACCAAGGTCTCACATGAAACCAAAGATACCAGACCCTTCTTTGTGCTCCAACTTCTAGCCAGCAACAGCACCTGTGTTCAAGCCATCTGAATAATGCTTTGGGGGCTGGCAGTCTCAAATCCTCCTACAAAATTGCAGTTCCTTTTAATAGCTGCTCATCTTCCATTCCTATTTACCTTACCACTTTAGAGACTGATTTGGTTTTGTTGTTTTTTTTTCTTGAGCAAGAGAAATTGATTAGAGCTAAAATATCAAGAAATCAATCCAGGCTTCACCTAGTAAGAACAGTAGTTTTTACCTCTGTTCCTTTATATGAGAATTTTGGTAATTTCTAACAATATGAGTTGACAAAAACTTGGGCCTGGAACAGTAATTGAGTCCCGTCACATTAAAGCCATAAAAGTGGACTTGATGAGCACAAAGTTTAATTAGAAGTATGTTTAGCCAAACATGACCTATTACTACTCAGTATAAAAAAGATTATGCCATTTGAGAATTTAAATTCACTTTCTGTTTATCTGTGCCTTTTGACCTATCAGTCACACAAAAAGAGAAATCTTTAAGAGAAGGGCCCATGTAGCTTAACATGTTCAGGGGCTCGAAAATGTGTCTTCTCCAGCGTTTCCTGGAACAGAACAAAAGGCATTCCAACTGAAAGGGCAAATTGGCCCCAGTAAACTGCTTTGAAATTTAAGCCCTTAGGACTGGCCCTCCAGCTGCTACAAGGTAGAATGGCTTCATGTGAAAAACATAGTCTGTTCTCACCAGTGCCTCCACGAGTAGCTTTGTAGTTTTCTGAAACATTTTCATGACAACATGAGCTAAGAAGTTGATGCTAGTTTTTATTCTAGCTCCTGAGTCCTAGTATCTCCCTCTGTAAAACAGGCACTAATAGAAAGTTTAGTTAGAAAGTTGTAGTACAAAAAGTAATCCTACTGATATATCTTATCTCTTCTAAAGTGTGATTTTACACTTGTATAACATTTATGTTCCTAAAACACTTCCATGAGTTTTCATGAAAATATATTTTGAAAAGTTTGTCCTTCTCATTTTAAAGTTGTTCAAAGGAAGAATTAATCTTTTCAAAGCTACGACTGTAGCAAAGTTCATTTGTACTTGAAACGGTATCTTGTCTCTTTTGATTTAGGGGGTTTTTTTGTTAGATAATACAATTTTTTCTAGTGTGGCTCTCAAAGATCTTTGTGGCTCACAAAGATCTGTTTTCTAATCAAGCAGATCACAAATTAGTTTGACTGATAAATCTAATTTTTAGGTATATTTGATAATACTGCTTGTAGGAAAAAAAATGTATATACTTGCCCCCAAATACCATCAATAATACATGCTAAAAAGATGTTAGTGCTCTCTGTGTTTTCAAAATCTTTTTTGTTTTCTCTTTAGAATTGTCTTTTGTTTTTAAAGAACTCCTCAATGCAGAAATTTTCATTTTCACAGGAGATATAATTTCAGTTATCTCTTACATTTAAGTATTTTTAATATTATTGACATCCGTGAGTTCCTTCCACCAGCTCAATTGTATGTCTGACCGTCATTTCAAAGATGCATTTCAACCCATAATCCTTAGTGCTAATAACCAATATACTTTTTATATTATGAATTTGTGATATAAAAAAGAATAGTTTTGTTTTGTCATAAAGTGGTTGTGTTCTTTTTTATCACCTACCAGTTTTCTTTCAGTTTTAGTAATTAACGAATGAATCTGGGTGTGGGTTTTGTTAACCAAATCAAGCACACATCAAAAGATTATCCAACTGACATACCCAACATATAAATATATAAAAATAGCAAGCATAATTTAACTATGCTAAGCAGAAGTCAGGAGAATGAAATTATAACCTAGAGAAGCAGAGAATTCAACCACTTGAGATCTGACCCGACTACTGCATTTTACAGATCTGGAAGCAGATGACACATTTGTCAGCAAAGTGTGCTTTCTTGGGTCAAGGTTACGGCTGGGAATTTTTTTTTTTTTTCAATTATGTTGTATGCAGTGAAGTTCTGCTTGGATCAATCAGTTGACTTAAGATTTCCTTTTCTTATTTCACAGAATAGTGAAACCAGGTCCTTGGGTTTAATAGGTTTTATTTAAATACTATGTCTATTTGCTAATGTTGAGGCCTTAATAAATGTAATATGCCAAATGTTGTAGGTGTTGTATTAACACTGTTAAATAGAGCTGACTTTGAATCACATGCTAGAATCTGCATCTTTTTAGTAACGGTACTTGGTTCAGAATCTCTTTTGTGGTTAAAAATACCAGTGTTAAAAGATGACAGATAATTTTCTGAATATGTAGACTTATTTTGTCTCTGGAATTTGAGACCTTTATTGATTTTTCGTTCAGGGTTTTATAATGTAAACACAGACCTGAGTATGTAGAGAATATGTATTATTTAAAATATTAAAAATATTTTCTCTCCTAGGAAGCCATGCTTGTTGTAGACTTCCTGTTTTATTTTGCTGAGAGGAGCACCTTGTTTTACTGTGTATCAGTTTTTTTAAAAAATGGAAAGGAGACATAAATTCTTTGTGAAGACAATTCTACTGACTGTATGAAATACAGAGAAAAGGCAAACTTTGAGGGCTTCAGAGACCTGAGTACTGCATACTTCTTAGCAATGAACTTCAGGTGCTACCTACCATTCAGCACTAACTACTCGAAGGCAACAAGGGGGCCAAGTAATAGCAACTGAAACACTTCATCTTTAAACCAAAGTGTCAGGTTTATATTTTATCTGTAAAAAAAGTAACATGAATATATTTGACATCTACCTCAGCAAACAAATTAATGCTAATTAAAGATTAATGTGTTATAATTAGCATTAAAAATGCAATTAGATTGTGAGTAAATGGACCAGGAATAGAAAATTGTTAGACGTCTCACTGCCTGGTTTTTCATATTCTGCCTTTTGTTTTTGCAGCAAATAGAGGAAGCGGGGCAGCAGGCAGCTCCCAGACTGGAGATGCTCTGGGGAAAGCACTTGCTTCGGTGAGGAAATATTGACTTTGGACTTCATATGTACCATTGTGGAAGGGTGAACTTTAAGCAGAAGTGGACATTTGGAATTGTAGAAAATGAATGGCAAATAGTTTAGATTTCTGGAAATGCTAGCCTTCTTGCAGAATGATTATTGGAAAATTTGAGAAGAGAGTTCTGAAGCTTCCAGTGAATGGCTGACCCCTCCAGCCTGTCTCCTCACAATGGCGTTAAGCAGTCCTCAGTTATGGATTTGCAGATATTCTCAGGGCCTTGTGGTGTATAGATTGTCTATCTTGATTTCTTATTTTTCTCTAAAATCATATGGGGCTCATTGACCAGCTAAGACAGACTTTGCAGGGGGCAGTTCTAAAACCCTTTGGAAAAGGCACTTACTAAAAAAAAAAAAAAAAAAAAAAAAAAAAAAAAAAAACAGTGACCGTAACTCCATAACTTAGGTCTGTGAGAAATTGTCATGTTATTGGCACTTGGGGACTCGGCTTCTTTGCCTTGCCCGTCCACTGCGAGGAGCCTAGAGAATGGGACATTTCTTGCATGTTCACTAGTGACCAAGTAGCACCCCCTCGTTTGTCTGAGGGAGTATTCCCGTATGGTCTTCAAAAGCTAAACATGGTCATTTGCAAATGTAAGTGGAGATTTGTTGCTCTAACTTGGTTTTTCCTTACCATTGGGAGCATAAAATAAATTTGATTTAGCATTGGGACCTAAGTAAAAGTTTATATTTAATCTGGGCATTCCTGTGCCTTGGCATCAAATGCCTTAATCACGATGGAGAAGAAATGAACGAAAATCATAAGGGATGATGCTGTCTAACCTATTTGATGGAGTAAGAAAGGGAGGTTTAGGGTGTTCGTGTGACCTACTCATGGCCACAGAGTGATGGTAGGACATGGGAGGGAAAGGACTAGAAGTACAGTCAGCTGAGCCTGTTCAGTTCTGTCCATACCATCTTCCATGACCTCATAATCCTTATTTTGGAAAATTAAAGTAATTGCAAAAGTTTCCACTTGAGAATATTGGTGCTACAGTTGATTGTTACATGTGTTTTGTAAGTTGCAATTTTTAGGTGACTGGAGTGACACTTTGTCGTTGAAAGAATTGTTGACTCTTTATTCCTAATAAATGAGGGTTTGTTTGTTCTCTCCCCACTGTTTTAAGATCTATTCTCCAGATCACACTAACAACAGCTTTTCATCAAACCCTTCAACTCCCGTCGGCTCTCCTCCTTCTCTCTCAGGTACTGTACCTAAATCCAACCCCGCCATGGTACCGGTTTGTGAAAATGCTTTCCCTCTCATGCTTCCTGGTCTGGCAGGTGGAAACTCACTCCCTCCAAAAGCACAGCACATAACGTTTCCGAACAGACAAATGGAAAGGAGTGGGAGAGAGAGAGACTGCCATATGAAAGTATAGCCATTTACATCCAAAAGTTTTCTTAAAAATTAGGTGTTTTTAGAATACACAGGCATACAGAAAACTTACTTCATAAACTGATCTTAGCTCTGTAGAAGATGTTCAACAGAATAACCTACTCCCAACAAGTCATCTCCGATGAGAAAGCCCAGTTAATACAGTCAGGAATATGAATATAAATTATATAGTCATCAAATATAGACAGTTCAAAAGGATCATTTCCTATAGAAATTTTAGACTTTCCACATTCCCTTTTTAAAGCCCACATCACTGGCATGTTTGAGGAAAACTATAATTTTGTAAATAAATTGGGAAAGTAACTGTGTGGAGTAAAAGGAGATGTTTGCCTTTAAAATATAACAAATTAGCATGACCTATGGCTTCAAATAATAAAATTATAAGTTGTTGAATTATGTTAGTAAAGCATTTCACTTTTCGGAGTTCCAATTAAGAGGCTCATTGCCCTTCTAGTATAAATGCTTCCAGAAGGCCCTATCCGGTTCACGTCTCTGTTCTGTGGAAAGAGGACATGTGGCTTCTAAAAAAAGCAAACCAACGAACAAACAAAAAACAAAAAAACCCTAAATTGCATCTATACCTGATTGAAACCCCACCTTACAGTATCTGTAGTGGAGTCATTCATGTAACTGTCGCCTCCTCGCCTCCTGTTATTCCCTGCCTACGGCACTCACGTGCCCATCCTAAAGACACTGGGTTCCTTGGTAAAGAATGGGAGGTTTCAGACTGCCCAGAGCTTGAATTCAGAGGTGATGGCCGTGGCTTAGGTAGCACCGAATGTCAGCCTTTTCCAAGCCTCCGTTCACACAGAGCGGGTGGTCACAGAATAGAGAGGGATAGCCGAACCTTTAGGTCCACCTGTCCAGACAGACAGAATTGAAACTGCAAGGAAGCAGAGATGGTATTAAGAGGATAATGGAACAACCGTGAAACATTCCCTGTGGCAGGAAGGAAAGGGAAGTTTAGAATTATTATAGACCCCTGGGTCAGTATTATACCGGTAGGCTCTGGAGTCAATGTCCAGAGCGAGAGAAGAGCAGAGACAACATCTAGCCCAGTGAGGCAGGTGGTGAGGGAGCCTGAGCTGGGAGAACTCCAAGTTTCCTATTTCAAACAAAGCAGCTCTGATTTCATCTATTTTATAGTTTGGGGGAACAAAAAGAAAAACGTCCAGAGTCTAATAAGGCCTGAGCACGACTATTTTAGTCTGATGCTCTGATGTTACAGATGAGCCGACTAGGGCCCAGAACGGGTGTGGGATTTGCTGAGGCTGCAGGAGCAGCGGTACCAGAGCTCGGCGAGAATCCGCTGCTCACCGTTCTGCTGGTCCACTTCCAGAGAGGAAAGGAAAGCTGTGATGCGCAAATCGTTCCAGAAAACACCACAAATGCCCGAAACCTGAGCGGCTTGCGGCGTGTGGAAGACACAGAGAAAAGGCCGCTTGGGGTCCTGCTAATGCACCATGAAAGACCACATATTAGGAAGAGAGAACTTTATGAAGATGTAAATATGCGGATAAATTGCTATTTTCACACTGAAAATAGCTGGCTCTGTCCATATTCTGTCACTAAAAGTAATTGAACAAAATGTCCTACTTTTATTTAGCATAAACATACACATACATGCACACCCAGAAATGACAGAAAGAAAGGAGTTTTAAAATGCTAACCATGTCAGGACGTAAGATTACGGTGAGATCCTAGGGTTTTTTTTCTTCCTTGAATTATTTCCTAGTTTCCACATGTAGCATGCATTATTTTAAATTGAAGAGTGGTTTTTATTTTGCAGGTTAGACATGTAATATTTACTGTAGCAGAAATAAAGTTCAGTGAATCACAAAACAATCATTTTCTTCAGAAGGAACTACCTACTTATTACTGTTGTTATATTGAATTCTTAAATTTCTGGTTTAGTGGATCACTGCCAACTAATCTTATTCCCTTAAAAAATTTGGAAGGCTTATCCTTCTTAAGGATCATTTTTAAAACCCGTAGCAGTGCTGTTTTGCATTGGTGAGAGAATTTTGGTTCCACAGACTGGCCTTGCATGAATGAAGGTGTAACAGAATCCCCCTTTGCATTCTTAAAAGTGGCTTGACCATGGTAGTGACCTCTTTTCTTCACTACCATCTGTGAACCATTGGTAGGAACCATTGTCTAGCTAAAATTCAGAACCAGTTAAATGTGCCCGTTTAGGAAGAAGCCTGAGAGAATTCTGAGTTGAAAACGTTTTCCTTGTCCCGGAATTCTTGTATGGGAAGTTTACGTGTATTGACCTTATTGTACAAATGAAAACTCAGCATCGCTGTTTCTAAAAGGACTGTTTAAAATGTCTGCGAGATTGTTTTCAGATTATGTAGATTTCACTGTAACCTCCATTTTAATACCAGCAGGCACAGCTGTTTGGTCCAGAAATGGAGGACAGGCCTCATCATCTCCTAATTATGAAGGACCCTTACACTCTTTGGTAAGTCTCATCTTCTAATCTCTCCTCTAGCCACTTCGTATACCACGTTTCTCTTTTAGCGTCTAGTTGACTCTCTAGGGTTCTTATTTCACTGGCGGGGAACTTTAGACTAATGTTAAGCACACGAGTTTGGTTAGAGCCTGAGTCATTAGACTATCTATCTATCTATCTATATATATATATATATATGTATATATATATATATATATATATATATATATATATATATATATATATACTTGTTGCTGTTTGTAGATTGTAACCCAGATGCTGTAAGCCCGAGGGCTCCAAATACCTAGGGCCAGGTAAGAGATTAAAAATCCTGGAGAGAGAGTGGCATCCGTCTGTCTTTGGGAAAGATCCTTGTCAACGATTGAATCACTTTACTGATAGGAGAGCACTGGAGTCACGCCGAGCTGCGTGGCTGGAACACTTGAAGATCAGGAGACCTCTGCCTTACTTTCCAGAGTGGCAGGCTTGTAAGGGCTTTTCTCTCCACCTCTGAATGAGAAGTCTACCATCTGTTTCCATGTTCGCTTTGGTTCTTCTAGAAATCGACTCATGGCATTAAATGTCTGCTCTTCCGTTAGGGAGTAGCTGAAAATTTCCATGAGTGCAATTAATGTTATAAGTACTCATCCCATGATGATTTGTTATCTGACACTGTAGTCTTTCTCAAGTCATGGTGGATGTGGCTGAAAATGTGCATGAGATAACATTGCTCTGGGCGGTATTCAGTCGCTATATGAATCAAATGGGGAGAGGTAGCAGCAAGGAGCTCTTCAGCCCTTCAAGGATGGTTTTCCCTTTTTTCATCCATATTTTGAGATAGAACACGGAAGAGGCATTGATTGGTTGATACCTGCCTAACTTAATGTGTTGGCAGCAGGCCAGAATTTCCTTTCTTCTCTTTTGGCTTACTGTTTAAATTAAGGAAAATCTAAAAATGGAAATACAAAGGTGGATTTCCCCCTTGGTTGTGGTCTTCTTTGCTGTAGTGTGGAATCATTCAGCCATGCATTTTGGCCAGTATAGGCAGGCACAGGGCAGGACAAACGTATGCACTACCTGCTTAGCCTACATTAATTAATTAACCCGCAGCCCACTTCCAGAGAGCCCGTAGTAGTTTTAAGTGTTTACCTCCATCAGTTATTCTCTGGGACCCAGCTGTCAAAACTAGGTTATGTGCCACTGTATAGCCATGAAGTCTAGGTTTGTAGTTACGAACTATGGGTTTAGTCCTCTGAATTCTCAACACTCACGAGGGGATTCACAAGGAGAAACTGCTCTCCCCACAAGGAAGCTGTGAGCCAGAAAGGATGATAGGCACGTGTATTACTTCCTTTCATGCTCACATTTACATGTGGAAGTATGTATTACCATTCTCATTTTTATAAATTATGAAGTATAGACTCAAAGAGGTTTAGTACCTTGTCAAAGATTTCATAAGTAGCAGCTAGGAGTTTACGGGAGGTCCCTTAACACCAAAGCCCACCAGATCAGAAATGCTCTGTACCGTAGACTAACTGTGTTAGACACACATTCCTTCTGTCAGTATAAAATAATTAGAAATTGTTTTTCTCATGCAGTGGAGCTGGTACATCTGTTGGCACAGCCCAGTGGAAGTCATAGTAGACTGTAGCATGATCCAGTACAAAGCAGCAGTAGATTTGAAGTCCAAAGACTTAGATTCAACCCTTCACTATACCATTTCCCAGCATCGTGACACGGAGTAGTTAATAATTAATTTCTCTGAGCCTCATTTGCACATGTGTATGGAAGGGATAATCCTTCCCTGCTTGCCTTACACACGGAGAATGAAGAGCCAGTGAGATGGCATATTTTAAAACACACACTGGAAAGTGACAAGCAGGTGTTTATTTGATATCATTATTGATCATACCAAAAAAAGTTCATACATATCTACATGTCCTTTTTCCTCACAAACTCTATAGTATCGACCTTTCCTAGTTGCAGAAAACTAGGATCTTAGTGGCTGGGATGAAAAAAAAAAGTTACTTGGTTTTGAATTCTATAATTTAGTTGTATAAGGTGAATTTTATACAGAGCAAGGGCTTTGAAATCAATTAGAAGCCCCTGGTAAGCAGTTAATTCACATCTTTGTGATTCTTCAGTCGTGAAATCTCATACCACTTTGGTGGACAACATTTTTTTAATGTTTGTTCTATATCCATTTTGAGTTCTTACTCTCCTCTACACACACACAAGCTGGTGATAATAGATAGAAAACAAGACACATTGGTAAAAATAGATAGTACTCAATAGGAAATTATAGTCTGTATGCATTTACCTGTCTCTGACTTGATATGTAGCCCTGTATCATTTGCTATAGAGGAGATGAAGGAAATATGCATCCAAGAAGATCATTTAATTGGGAAACTATAAATGCATCATCTTTTCATTGTTAAGTTTTTGAAATCCTTAACCAATGCCTGCTACAATGTTTCTTACATTCTATAGACTTTTTTGTTCTAAAGTAAATCTAAATTCTCTTTCAAGCAAATGCAACCTAGTATAGCAGATGTACATTGTAATGTCCTAGAAGATTACTTTGTTCATGACAAATAACACTATGATATACCATTAACATTTTCTACTAGTTTTCTAGGAAGGTCACCATCTACTATTGTTTTAATGAAATAAATTTCATTGGAAACATATATTCAAAACCTCAAAGGATGATTTGTGTCAACTCAAGTTTTGTTTCTATAACCTCTGCATGCATTTCAGACTAAATCCAATTTCGCATTGTTTGTTAATCAACAGCAAAGCCGAATTGAAGATCGCTTAGAAAGACTGGATGATGCTATTCACGTTCTCCGGAATCATGCAGTGGGCCCATCAACAGCTATGCCTGGTGGTCATGGGGACATGCATGGAATCATTGGACCTTCTCATAATGGAGCAATGGGTGGTCTGGGCTCAGGGTATGGAACCGGTCTTCTTTCAGCCAACAGACATTCACTCATGGTAAGTGATGGCATTTGTAGACTCTTTAATTACTGATCCTAACAGAATTAGAATTTCAAGTATTAATACTACTACTGCTGTTTTGTTCTTTTTTAAACAGCTTTATTGAGATATAATTCACTTCAATGTAATTCACCCATTTAAAGTGTACAGTTCCATGTGTTTTATTTAGTATGTTCACAGGGTCATGCAGCCATCACCGGTCTAATTTTAGAATGTTTTACCTCCTGAAAAAAGAAAAAGAAATCCCCATTAGTTGTCACTCTCTATTCTTCCCTCTCCCTGGACCCTAGCAACATTAATGTACTTTCTGTCTGTATAATTTGCCTATCTTAGATCTTTCCTATCACTGGAATCATACAATACGTGATGGTCTTTTCTAACTGGCTTCTTCCAGTTAGTGTAATGTTTTCAAGGTTTATACATATTTCATCCTGTATCAGAGCATCATTCATTTTTATTGCCAAACAGTATTCCATTGGATAGGTGTACATTATATTTATCCATTTATCAGGTGATTCATATTTGGGTCCTTTCCACTCTTGGCTATTATGAATAATGCTCCTATGAGTACAAGTTTTTGTGTGACGTGTGTCTTCATGTCACCTGAGTATATACCTAGGTGGACATTTCTGGGTCATTGCTGGTGTTTTAAATTCTTCATCTTAGTAACGCATCTAAAGGACCCACTTTTGTACATGTTACATTGTTGGCATTTCAGATATGGAACAGGTTGAAATTTTTTATTATTATTGAAGAATCCAAATCGATGTCTTTTGATGCTGAGTATGGGAGGCAGAAATATCTGGTATGTTTATTGGTCTAAATATATGGTGTGAGACTGTATAATTCAAGATATAGTAGTTTTATTAATCACTACCCGTTTATGAATAGGTGTGTATTTAAATAATATTTAAGTAGATTTGTCCGTATTACAACTGGAATTTCAATTCGGCCCATTGCTTTTGAAAAGGATTTGGGAGTGCACCCTTTTTATTTAGGTGATTATGAAAATTCAGAATCTTCCTAACAAAATATTAAGTGATGACAGTAAGGTGACCGAATGGGTGGAGAATTAATCACTAGTGACTCTATGTAATTTTGCTTCTTATAAACTCCTGCCTGATCAACAAACACCTTAGTGTCCTGTTTTGTACCTTGTAGGCTCTTTAAAAAGTTGCTTGGATGAAGGTCTGTCTTCTGCTACCACTGTAGCATCTCTTGTTTCCTGATGCTTCCAAGAGGAGAACACAAAATAAGCACAGGTTATTCTGAGGCTCTTTCAGTTCTTGCTCAATAGGATTCTTCTGTCCTCCTTTCAGTTTCTCTTAATAAAAGAGTAGGATTGAGAGTACCATCCTGAGCAGTATATGATGGAAACCTGCAACCAATTTGAAACCAAAAATACTGGTTTATAAATAGAAGCAATGAACTCACTTCTAAAACGTGGAAAGATATTTTTGAATGCCAAAGCTGAATCTTTTTTTTTCTTTTTTGCTTTTCCTTGACCTCTATCCTAAAAATTCATCATTGAGTAAAAATTGTTTGTCTATTCACGGCAGTTGCTAAGAGTTTACAAAAGGAAAATCTAGATTTTAATTTAGCTTGGCCTCAGGTAATGTGTTAAATACACTTGGGATGCATATAATATGAGGTTTTAGTTTGTACAGCTCTTTTCTTTTTAAACTACAATGTTTAAACAATACTGCTTTTAATTAAGAAATCTGGCTTTATTAAAAGCCAGATCTGTGACTTATAACCATTTCTCTATATCTGCTCTCAATCAAGAGAAAAATAGTTTAATTTCTGTAGCTGTGTTCGTTTTGCATATGTTAAATGCATGCAATGTGCACCCAGGGCATTGCTTCAGAGACAATTTTTTCCATAAATATGTAAAGTTTGCTCTTAAATACCAGATGTAGGTTAAGTGGTTCTTTAAAATAATAAACTATACTTTTTGGAACTATTTGACCTTTGAGTTGCCTCCCCCTTGAGTCCGATTCAAAGGTGGGATAGGAGGAAGGGACTGGAGTCAACTTTAGAGATGGGAAGTTGGACTGACCTGGGGGAGGGGAAAGGGAGAGACTCGAGCAGAGCAACAGAAGGAGGGAAATAATCGGCCAATATTACACAGAAACGTTTTTGATTTGATTTTGGGAAAAAAAAAAAAAAAGCTATGCAGAAGCAATAAAGCTGCTAGTTTTGCTGATGAGGAGAAGTTCCTGTTCACTCATCTGAAGACGTTTATAATTCAGTCAAGGATGCCCGCAGAGCCAACCAGGTAGTAGACAAACTCCAAAGACGTGGCATGGGGATGTCCTGCTGCCCTTTAAACCACGAGAGGTTTTGCAGTCTTTCTCTTTTCTTCTCAAAAACATCCAGCAGGTCCACAGAGTCTGAGCTTCCCAGCCTGAAACCCTAACGTGTGTGAAAGAGATCAGATTGTCATTTCTTTCCTCGCGCAAACTGGTATGAATTTTCAAACAAAAACATAAGAACAAAGGAAATAGTTTTTGAATTTAGTCAGTCTGAAGTTAGCCTTTGACCATTTGATACATTCCACAATAAAAAGGAAGTTGAAGGGGAAGAGAGAAAAAAAAACCCACTCCCCCCCTCCGCCCCACCCCCGAACAACAACAAAAAAAAAATTCAAGGAGGATACTGGTAATGTTTTCCACATTTGAATTTTAATACATGAAACAGGCTATAAAACTGTGGCCAGCTGCAGTAAATAAAGTAGCAGTGGGAGGTAGACACCGGAAACTTCAGCGCAGAGGACACTGGTGGGTGTTTCTTTCCAGCTACACACACCTTCGTTCGTTGTTCTGGAGTAGAAGCCAGTTGTAGTAACGTAAGACCCGTCCCAGGGCTAGTTCTGTTCTGAGCAAATCTCCTTTATAAGTCTCCTCAATAATTCCTTCTGATTAAAGAGCAGACAGCTTTGAATCCTCTTGACCTCCATCCTCTTGCTTCCTCTCTCCCCGCCTTCCGAAAATCAAAACAAAATGGCTTGATAACTTGGAAGATGATAGAAGCATTTCTCTCTGCAGCAGCTTGAAATCGTGGTGGGGAAAACTGTGGTTCTGCCTCGGCTATTATGTTATCTCATTTAATTGCTAACATATTGTACTTAGCTTTTGATTCATAAAATGTTTTCCTTGGAGTTCTGGAGTAGGTCTTCAGTGATTTACTAAGTATTAGTATAATGAAAGGGTTTTTTTTTTCACAGCAGCATGGCTTATAATGCTAGCGTGAATGTTGTATCCTTGCAGGCTTTCTAGATGATATTTGGCCGTGCTCTTTCCTGTCCCAAAACCTTCACTGGCTTCCCATTATCTACAAAATAAAGACCAGTTTCTTAAGCCGGTTTGTTAAGCACCGTTACCGTTGACCAAAAGCCTTAGGTGTACCGTGCCATATGTAGCAATTCTTCAGCAGGACCAGTCTGTTCGTTTTACCAGAACGTGCTGTGTACATTCTCATTAGGTAGTTCTCTTATGTCTGTCGGGCTTAGCCTGCTCTACCCACATTTCTCTGTCCATCTCATTCCCCACCACTCTCAAAGCTCTGACTCAAATTCTGCTTCTTCCAGGAAGCCTTCCCTTGCTGCAGCCACTTATGATAGTCCATTTTCTTTTCTACTTTCCAGAGCTCTGTGAGTCATACTGCTGGCTAGATATTTCTCTCACCCAGTCATGTAAGCCATGCAGGCGTGGCTTTTGCCTTACCCCCTAGATTCTAAATTCCTTGAGTACCATGTATTACATTTTTGTACCCCCCCCCAGCAAATAAATCTTCAAAGTGGGGAGAAAGGAAACTACTGTTTTCTGACTGCCTCACAAGTTGCCAGCCCCTCCGCCAGATGCTCCAGAAACATTATCTCAGGCACTCTTCCCAGGAGCCCTTTGAGGATGATAATGACGTCCATCTTAGGAGTTGGTTACATGGGCCTTAGAAGGCTTGAGGAGGCTGAACTCATGAAGCCAGCTTTAAACTCGGATACAATGCCTCCACCTTCCCTGTTCTTTGTTTACTACCTATAGCTATAGGTGCCCCTCTTCAGAACTAATTTTAGGGTGGTGAGAGCTTGGGACTTTCAAATTGTGATAAATGTTCCTTGAAGAAAGAACGCCCAGGTACCTTGTGGCCAAGTTCCCAGAAGCTCTTTACCGAAATGCGGAGGTAAAGAATTTTTCCTCCATTGCGGTATGTTAGATTAAAACCCACATCGCCTAACACTTATTCTTAAATCAGCATGTCTGTGCTAAGTGGCAGGAGGTGTAGTGAGCTCCCCTTACTAGGGTCACGAAGAAGTAAATTTTAAAGTATTTTTCTTTCTCAAACCGCCCACGTTTCTGACAAAATCAAAGCAGAAATCTCTGAATGTGAGAGAATGAAGAAACAGGTGGGTTTGTCACTAAGCTCATTAGACACGGTTACCCAGATATAACCCCCCTGTGCTTCAGATACCTCCATGGTTAATCCTGATGTTAAATCGTTAGGTTTTTGTAAATTATTGAAATGGCAGTTTTTCAAATATAGTTCTCTCCCGTATTCATTTGCTCTTCAGATCCGCAGATGAGACCTGAAAGAAAGCCTTTCCGATGACCTAATCTCCTCTTTTAACTGATTAAGAACAAAACCCACATCAAAAATGTCTTCATGTGACTTTGTATGTGCTTCTGATTACTTGTCAGTAGAGTCAGGAACAAAGGGATCATTTAGCTAAAAAATCTCCTCTGCTATTAATATATAATGTTACTGTGATTTCCAGATCCTTTTTGCTTAAAGTCCATTTATTCATTTCTAAAGATATTTATCAGGTGGTTACCAAATACCAGGCTCTGTGGTACCACGTGGTCTCTGTTCTCAGCGGGTTCGTAGTTTAGTAGAAAAGGACACATGTTTAAAACCAAATTGCTGTGGAGCCTGCTTGGGATTCTCACTCTCTCCCTCTGTCTCTGCCCCTGCCCAGCTCACGCACACTTACTTTCTCTCTCTCTCTCTCTCTCTCTCCAAAATAAATAAACATTAAAAGACAAAAAACAAAACAAAACAAATAACCTTGCTGCAGCAATATACCAAGCCTCATCAGAGAGCAGAGACTCAGCTCTGTTACCTGGGAGGGAAAGATGCCATTGTCTCTTGGTAGATGAGTAGTGACCTAAGGACCTGGTTGCTCTAATTGACTTAGGGGTGGAGGAGTCCTGTAAAACTCCCCACCCACACCCATCCTCCACAGCATCCCTGAGACCCCTTCCTAGAACCTCCAAGTGGGGTTGTGGCCTGCATTTCAGAAAACGCACATTTCAGATACAAGCCAATCCTAGATGAGTTTCCCACTTTACATAACATTTTCATTTGAAATTAAAAAGAATTTATCAGAAGAAAATTCACTGGGTGATAAAGCACCTTTTTTACTTAACTGACCTTTGAACATATGAGAACTTCTACCATGTAGGGCTTCATGAGATAAAAACTGAACTTAGTTTTGCTTTCATAGTTCTTAAGAGAGTTAAGACCATCGAATTTTAGATTCTAAAAGCACCCCAGAAGTCTTTTAGCCCAAGGCCCTTATTTTACTGCTGAAGACTGAAGCCCAGAAAGGGGAAGTGACCCAGGCATGGACGCCCACTAGTTAATGGCCAAGCTAGGATAGAAACCAGACAAGCCAGCAAGGGGAGCTGCACCCTTTGTACTAAATACCACACTGCCATTGCGAACTTCCTCTCTAACCCAATACCATAGCAATTTCAAAACTGTGGCTGATACTACGAACCTTTTCGTTGCTGACTGAAACTAATGAAACCCAAGGAAAAACTATTTTTGTTTTATTGAAGTATAATTGACATATAATGTTATCTTATTAGTTTCAGGTATACAATGTATTGGTTCAGCCATCTTATACGTTACCCAATACTCAGCACGATAGAAACCCAAGGCAATTCTTTATTTTTCTTTTTAATGTTTTTATTTTTGAGACTGAGAGACAGAGCGAGTGGGGGTGGGGGGTGGGCAGAGAGAGAGACGGAGACACAGAATCCAAAGCAGGCTTCAGGCTCTGAGCTGTCAGCACAGAGCCCGACACGGGACTTGAACTCACGAGCTGTGAGTGAAAGTTGGACACTTAACCGACTAAGCCATCCAGGCACCCCCCGCAAGGCACTTCTTTAGTTGCTCCTTGGCTTCAAGCAGCAGAAGAGAGTAATGGGCAGGGATGTGTTATCTTGGGTAGCATTTACTGGGATGTAGTCATGAGAGTAGTAGAAGCCAGAAAATTGTATTTCAGTGAAGGTATGACCCGTAGAGGCTTTGTCATCTTCAATCATGTTCCTCTTATATCTTCCCAGAATTTTGATTTCATAAAGTTTTATGTATATTTGAAGACATATTACATTTCTAAGCAATTGTTACCATAGGATATCAGGGATCTTAGGTATCCTCTCCATCCATATCCCCCTACAAATCCCTTGCCAAGCAGTCAACAAGCTTCTATCAGCCCCTTCTTCCAAGGATAAGTAGCTCTAACTGACCACAAAGCCCATTTCTGTCAGATGTTGGAAGATTCTTCTTTATGTCCAACCCAAATTTACTTCTCTGCACAGTCCTTGTTTTTCTGTCCACTGAAGCTAAGTCAACCCAACAGCTACTTTAGAAACTTACAGTCATTTGAAAACTGTCTATTCAATATATTTTTTTCCCTCTAGGCTAGATATTTATATCTTCAAATATTCACCCCTCCCCCCAAAAAGTTTTGATTTTATGACTGTCCAGTGCATTCTCCCTAGTTGAAAAGGAATGCTTTCTTTCTCAAGGACCTTTTAGCGTGTAGAATCTTAAACTGAGCACAGTGCTCAAGGAGTCATCAGGGTGGACTAGGGTGGATCTATTACCAAACCCATTCAGTGTGTTGTATCTTCATTTAAAGGCCACCTAACAATACCCTTTCACCATTTTTGATGACTTTATCATCCTGCTGACAAATGTTGAACTTGTGATCAGCTGAAATCCATAAGCCACACATCTCTTAACTGTGGTACCAGTACAAAACTTCATACTCTGCCTTTGAATTTCACGCTGCAGCCTTCAGTCTGTTTCCAGTGGAAACGTCTTCTTTCGGTCCTCATTCAGTCACATATTCTGCCTGCCGTATTCTGCCAGGGTGCCATTAATGCTACGAATAGAAGTGTTAACCAGGGGAGGACACAGAGAGCAGGCCTGAGTTTCATGCTACAGACATTCTCTGTACGCTTACACCGTCCCCTGCCTTAGGGCTTATATTTCAACCAGTTATGTCCAACTAATTTTACTCTCCTGCTGTCCGCCCTCTCTCATTTTGTCCGTACCATTATCACAAGACACTAGGCATGCAGTGTTCCCATGAATGAGGAAATGAGGTCTGTCCGCAAAGACTTGTTCTTGGTGGAACCGAACTGAGTTTGAGAGGTCATCGCCTCTGTTTCAGAGCACTTCGAAACTATCTTTAATAGCCTGTTATAGAATTTCACTTAAGATCTTACTCATCTACATCATCTTTCCAGAACTACCCTGTAGAAACCAATATAGGTTTTTCTCTTTGATTAGGTAATTTGCCTACCTATAGTGTTTCACCGTGTCTCCTAATCTCCACAATTATCAAATATTTCTGAGAGCAGATTAGCAGTCTCAACTGAAAGGGTTTTTTTAATCTATATCAATATTGTACTTTATTTTAAGAAAACTTAAAAGAAAAAAGAGAGAGAAGAAAAAGAAACTTGAAGAAATTCTCTTTATTTTTTAAAAATTTTCGTAGCTTTTTGAGATGTTATTGACATCAAACAAAGGTTAGTGTAAGGTATACAACTTGATGATTTAATGCACACGTATATTGCAAAATGACTACCACAATAAGGTTAGTGAACACCTCCATCGTCTCACAATAATGACTTTTGTGTGTGTGCCTGGTGATAACTTTTAAGATCTACTCTTAATGACTTCCAAATATAAAATACAGTATTAATTACTGTCCCCATGCTGTGTATCACACCCCAGAATCTGTTTTTCTTAAAGCAAGAAGTTTGTACCCATTGACCAATATCTCCCCATTTTCCCCAGCTACCACCATTCTGCTCTTCTATTTCTTTGAATTTTTGGTAAAGATTCTACATACAACATATGAAAATATAACAGTATTTGTCTTTTTCTGTCTGACTTAAAGAATTCCCCTAACCATGGATTAGTTACAACAGTTTAAGAATCATTGAACTCACCATTTGATATTTCTGCATAAACACAAATGAAAGCCCAGAGGTTTTAAATACAACCATTAACAACCCCTGAGACGAGTAGTTAGGACATGATACGTGCCCAGATCTCACAGCAGGGAGTCCAAACTAGGTACAGCCCTTCTCCCCCTCTCCACCCCCGCCCCCGACCACACACACCCATACCTGTTTTACTCAAGTCAGGCCCCGTGACCTGGAAACAAGACCGTCAGTCTGCACTGGACCGTCAAACCCAAAAGATTCCCTTTGTCTGCTTCTAGGACAAAACAAGCCTAGTTCTCTAATTATTTTCCCCTAAAGTATGTATTTAGCACCCTGGTGTCATGAACTTGTAGTAAATAAAAACAAAAACTTATTGTTTTCCTCACTTTTAAAATATGAAAGCATATTTAAAAGAGACTGTTTGGCGTTATCGTAGTTTTACTTTGCTTTCTTCTTAAATAATAGAGGAAAAACCAGGGAGATGCTTTTAATGACAGTCATTTTCATATTTTTTATTGAACTTTTACTGGGGACAACGACACTGTGCTAAACTGTCCATAGTTTGGAAAAGGCACGACCCCTATATTTTTTAAAAAAAGGAGTATTACCCTTATTTTTTCTCGAGAAAGCAGATTTTCTGGGAGAAAGATAATATTATATATATTAGAAAATAAACAGATGTTCATTCCCTCATTCTGTGTCTTCTGTGCCTTAGATCCTTTGGGGGTTATGAAATGTGTGTAAGAGTCTCTGATCCTCTGATCCTGTGGGCCTTTGACCTTGGGAGGGTGATAACACAAGTATGTGACCGACTGTAATACAAGGTGGAATTATGAAGTGACCAGAGAAGCAGCTCAGAGAAGGATGAACATAGCCCAGCCTTGGGAGACAGTTAAGAAAACCTTCCTGGAAAAGGTGTCATTGAGCTCATATTAGAAGTTTGCATCGGATTTCAGCAGTTAGGGACAGGCTAGGAAGGGCATTGCAGAGCGAGAGAATAAAATGATTAAAAACATATGCAGAAAATAAAGGATCTTATGTGCCCAGATTGCCTG
Source organism: Acinonyx jubatus (assembly GCF_027475565.1). NCBI lineage: Eukaryota > Metazoa > Chordata > Mammalia > Carnivora > Felidae > Acinonyx > Acinonyx jubatus. The sequence goes on along the minus strand of NC_069392.1, from coordinate 72,351,503 downwards.
ATGAGACGGGCCCTTGCAGCACCAGCCAGGGCGCCCCGGGTGGAAAGCCCCTCCTCGAAGCCCGGCAACTCCAACCACTGGCTCAGATATTTCACATGAGAGTCCACAGGAAGAGCGAGTTTTCATGTATATTTTTTTACATCCAAATTAAATTAACTCATGGAATTTTCCACCCTTAGGAATTAAAGTAGCTGCTCATGAAGTAATTCAGTTATGTCATTCATACCAAAACAGAAAATACTGGAGCAACCTGGCACTGTTTAAAAGCCAAGACTAGGCCTTGGCCATTTTATATATTTTTTTCAAAATCTGTGGTCGTTGTGTTATTTTAACTTTTATTGTGGCTGTAAATTTTTCAAATCAAAAGTGTCTTAATTGCTTAGAAAATAGAAGTGTAAAATGGGTTCAAAATAAGGAAAGAATTTAGGCATAGCAGCTTTAGGAGTGAAAACCTAAAAAAAAATAAAATAAAAAGGCAAAAAATTTTAAAAAGCTTGAACGCTGCATTTCTGAAACACGAGGATTCTACCTAATTGGCTGACATTCACAGTTGTGCATAATTATAGCTTCCTCTATATCCATAAATCATCTTACAACTATAAAGTTGAGTTTAACCAAAAGATCTGTCCAATATTAGTTAAATGACATCTTTGGGGAAGCATTGTCCTGATACAATAGCCACATTCATTTTCAAGCAACTAATTGGACTTACTGTCAAAAACCAGGGTATTGCGTTTCCACATTTTAATTTTACATTTGCCTTCTCCCTGGCTTCTGCACATGGACGGGTCTCGTTTGGAGCTGCAAGTGTGTGAAAGTTATTGGGGAATGGTAGTCTCTGGGTAATGTTTCTGTGAGCTGCCCAAATTCTTCCCCCCGTAGTCTAGATGGGAAACAGCTGGGTTTTGTTTAAAAAGCTGTTTTGCGAAATGTCTGAATCTTGAGGTGTAGAACTGAGGTCACCAGTAAAGCAGGTGCTCAGGGACAAGTGAGAAAGACTGGAGGCTGGCTGGCCCTGTAACCTTCTGCGGGGTACTTCCTAGCAGAGGAAAAAGTGAAGTTGGCCCCTTTATTTAGTACACAAACAGATAGAAGCAAGTAATCGCATTAGTGATGCTATTAGGAAGGGAGTATCTTTGAACATAGCCAGCCCTTGAGTGAATAATTAGTACAGTGTGAAAGGTACCAAAAGGGTTCTTTCCCTCGCAGGGCTTCAAATACAAAGGTCCAAGAGTTTAACTTCCTTTAGATGTTAGAAACACTTAAATTTCCTCTTTAAGTATACCCACAGTAAAAGAACTACAATTTCAAGTAAGTAGTACCATAACTGCGTATGTCCTCCAAGTCCATGGATACAATCTAAGGGAGGAAAGAAACCTGAATTGGCCAGACCAGTACCCGGGCAGTTTTGAAAACGGCAAAGTAAGAAACATGTGGAATCACTAAAGTCCAGTGCACGGCAGATATCCACCAGTCTGCAGATGAAAGGAAGCAACCTCCTCCCCTGAGAGCTGGGGGTTATTAGCAGCTGTTTATCCAGTCGGGAATAGAGATTAACATTGTAATTTTTTTTTTTTTTTTAAGAACTAGAAGGGAATTTGTTTGGGAAGTTGGCTCTTCATATCAAGTCACTGTGCATTGCCAAAAAAAACTTCCTTTCTCAGAACTCATGTACGAGAGTTGAGCAATGTTAGGATTCTCTGAGAATCTCTGGATTACCAAAAGTCTATCTCCATTAAATAGAACAGAAAAGGACAGAGAAATGGATGGATGCCTGCCATTGACACATTCCCTTGAACTCTTCCAACGTGAAACAAGCTGGTTACCTGCCCCTAGCCTGCCCCTAACTGGGGGTGCTCTCCCCTACCCCCACATTCCCCACTGCCCCCCAACTTAATCTTTACCACTCTAAGGCATACCCAAATGGATTTTGTACATACCTACTTCTTGTCAAATGTCTTCTCAGGACACGTTGGGGAAGGACCGTCGGTCTCAAAAAAACCAACCAAACAAACAAAAAAAGAGTTGGATATTGGTATTTTTCCCCCTGATTTAATGCTACCTTTAATGTCATTTTCTTTTATTAAATCCTTTCTTTTGCTTTTGATCTTATTTATAGCAGAGCCACTGGTCATATGGAAACTATTATTGTATAGCTGGGAGATGAAAGACTTCACTGCAGTTAAATAAGAGTGAATCATTCGGGCCAATAATACACACATACAGTGAGGTTCCATTTGCGTCCACAATGCCCTGTGTTGTTCCCTTTGTAGTAAAGCCGTGGAGGTTTATAAAGCGCTTCACAAAAGTCTGCTTGTTGTCCAAAATATGTAGTCTGACAACACGAAAACACATTAATATATAGTCCTTAGCTGCTTCTTCATATATCTGTGTAATACCAAAAATAATGCCACTTCTCGATGTAAAAACAGAAACTTTCATTTAAAGGTGAGATGTTATCTCATGGATGTTAAACGTCATCTTTTTTAAAAAATATATTTAGATAACTTGTGTCAAAATTCTACCCATCATTCAAAGCCTATTTAAGAAGGAAGTCCCTGGTTTCTCAATCTGATATGGTTTTGCCCATCCTTTAAAACCCCACATAACCTTGAACTCCTTCATGGCATTCCCTTAAGTTTGTCTTACATGTCTTCAACATTAAGCTGTAAGAACCTTAAGTAATAGACGTGTCTATCTTTTATTATTTCTCCTACAAATACCTGAATAGTGCCTTGCATACAGTAGACATTTCAGAGGCATTTGTCGAATTAAACAAAAAATGTTTACTTGTGGATAGAAACCCTTAAAATGTGTCTTTGATGATATCAAAAGGCTATAGATTTCAGAGATAGTAAAACAGATACATGCCACATGTTTCATCGTTTACTATTTAGGAAGCATCTAATTGCATGCGATAATATTACAATCCTATACAATGTCCTGTATACCTAGTCCTTGCCCTTGGGAGACTTACATCTCAAGACAAGTGTAAGCTTTATGAATGGCAGCCAAACAAAAGCATTGAAGCGAGTGCCCTGCGCTTTAATTAAGCACTGTCCGTGAGTGCTTTTCAGGGCAGTGTCCATAATGAATAGTCAGGGGAGAGCCCTGTCCAAGCCCAGCAAGATGGTGAGAGTTCTAGAGACCCAGACAGTCAAGGAGTAGTTGGAATAAGGGGATCTGTGGGACTAATAAAAAAGGAGTGGTCGGTGAGTTGTGCCGAGGAAGCCAGCACTGGGAGGCAGAGCAGGGAGGGCTTGGATCAGGCCTTGCTGACGCAGGAGTGAATGTGGCCGATGGGGAGCCATGGGTAGGTAACTAAAGTTGTAGATTAAGGAACTTGAAAAGAGGAAGGAACTGGAACAAACGTCCCTGTGGTGTCCAGGTGAAGGACACAGATGCACAAGGTACCGATCTTAGACCTGACCCACAGAACAATGGCAAGCTGTGCTAGAACCTTGACACGCAGAGGAACAGTTGACGGGCAGAGAATATAGCATTCAGAAAAGGGATGTTTAGGAAGTGATGGGGAAGGAGTGTTTCATTGGTTTAGGGAAGCTTGTTACCCTTCCTTTCCAAATATTTTACAATAAGCATGTGTTACTGGGACAATAAGAAATGCGTTTAAAAAATAAAGGCCAGTGAGGTGAAGATAAGTCCCTAGGGATGGACCTCCCGGGCTGGCTACAGAGCACGCATTATGTGCAAGCCAGCCCCTCAGTTGTATGCTCTGCAGGTGTGTCTGTGCTCGGGGATCCCGAATCCCAGGCACACATCAGGTGTTCGGTTGTCTTTCCCTTCACTGCAAACAAAAGAAGCCGTGTACAAGTAATCGCAAACTTTCACCATAATCTCTGTGCTAGATGGACTTGGTTCAGCAGACGTGGATTAAGTTTAGTTGCCTACCACTTACTTACCAACCTGCTACCTGGGGCAAGAAGGGGTGAAATGGACTCTGTTAACCACCTGCTGAGGTTCTCACTTGGTGGAATGCATCCAGTTACAGTTTCCCCTATAGGAAAGTGTTGTAGAGAATTGGGGGCGGAGGGTGGAGATACAGAGGAGAGAAATGAAACAGTTTTAATAGATGGAACTTATGAGTTAAGAAAAAAAAAAAGAACTGAAATCAGATAACAACCATTTGCATCTCTCGAACTAAATCACAGAATCATTCATTTTAACCATGCTGGTGGACATCAGGGGAGTTTCAGCCTGGCCGATCATGTGACAGGTCAGGCCTGCCAAGGCCGGGGTCATTTACATCAGATTTAAATCCTCTTGAAAATTATTTTATCATCTGGAGAATAAGCATTCAATAAATCTCCAAGAATTGCCCAGTAAGGAATTACCTTAACTTTCAGGCAAAGCATAAGCAAAGCTGTGAGGCTGTGAGATTTCTAGGGAAAAAAACAGGTGTTCTCTGGTGTGAGGAAGTCTTCTCCCAATAAATGGCTCTCAAGAATCAAAATCCAAACAGAAGAAGCGAATCCAGATCTGACTTTTCGTGAAAAGTCCTTTAAATGTTTGATCACAGGAATTTTTAAAAAGTAGTCTGATAATTTTTTGAACTGAGAAATATGGAAGTGATATTTGTGGTTGAAGAGTGTCCCAGATGTTAGAACTTTCTCACACAAAGGAGTTGGTTATCAGAGGTGGGTCTTGTTTTCTGCTACATCTCGGGGCCTCCGGTGTTGTTCCTCGCAGTATCCGTCCGGTGCCACCATTTCGTGAACTTCCGGGTACCCATCTGTGAGCCATTATAGTTTGCATGACCACTTCCCACCTCTTTAAAAGATGCACTTCTGGACTAAACAATGTTTTGTACCTTTGAGAAAATAAGTTTTCTTTCCTCTAATATGACAGAGATCTGGCAGGATCCTAGAAACTGAAATCTAGCCCTCCACAACTGTCATGTCTAATTGATATGTCATGGGGAGATTACAGTTCAGACACCACAGCTCTTTTCTGTGTCAATGGGTGTCTAATTACAGTAAAAGCCCATCAACGTTTGTTTTGTGTTTATGGAAAAACAGGAAGAGGAAGAGGAAGAGAAGAGAGAAAAGTAAAAGTTACCAGGACTTTTTTCTTTGTCCCATTTCCTTGTTTTGTTTCTTCTTTCTAAAAAACACCTATGTCAAAAGACACATTTTGAACCGGATGCCATGAATAACAAGCTTTTCTTTTGATAATACCAAAAAGTTTCTGATAGCATATCTAGTTTTGTATCATTATCACTTGGTCTAGAAATTAATGACAAGTTTCCTAAAGTTCCCATCCTACACTCTTTTAGAAGGATTATGGTAGAAGAGAAGGAACTGAGGTCTGAAAGCCTGCTTTGAAGCAGTTATCTCTGGAGATAACATTAACAAGGATTGAATAACTGCCAAATGAAATTTAATACATTTTCCCATCCATGAAATAGGCCTCTTAAATACAACAGAATAATTACTTTCACAATACTCCCTGGAAACAAAGAGAGCAGAAACACTGAATGTCTTTTTTGTTTGTGGTGTTTGTTGTTAGCTCAAGGATCAGGATAAGGATATTTACCAGGATGCTGCACGCATCCCCACATTAAAACACCCTTGCCAACAGCCACCTAATTTGAAGCTGCATGTCTTTGAAATCTGTTTATGTTGGAGGAGTTGTGGCAAGTATTAAATTTTGTAATTTAGTTAGACATCTTGGCCGTGGCCTTGGCCATACTTGGTGAACTATGGTGGTTTTTTTCCCTATGATAAAGAAAAATAAAATGAGTTTCGTATCTATATCTACACACACACACACAGACATGCCCATATATGCACTCTGTTGTAAACAAAAGCTCCAAGAGATAAACCCTTTTGTCCCTTAACTTTGTTCTCCTCCCATACACACACACACACACACACACACACACACACACACACACCAATCAAATTATTCAGTGTTGTTATAACTTTTCTGAACTCAAAATCTATTTTAGTCTTACTAGACATTTGCCAATTCGCTTCACTATCTTCAACCTTAGCTTTTTTCTCTGTAAAATGAAGAGTTTGGCCTAACTGGGTTCCAAGTCTCTCAAGCTCTTAAAGTTTCTATGCTGTGATTGAAAAGTGCTTCTAATGTATCCATCCTCTCCTTGGAAAGTAAGGTTATTTAAAATTATATGGTGCTTACATTATTCAAAAGAAGTAATGTACTGCTGAAGGTATTTAATTATTCCCAGTGATAAATTAACACAGGAAAATTTAAATAGCCATGTCAGAATTTGAATATAACTTGACCTGAGATGCAGGGTAACTTAGATGTTTATATCTAAGAGCCATGATTTGGGGGGCATGATTTATGGTGGAGTGGGCATCCATGCTTAGACCACATGATCTTCCCTCCTCTTCTTTTGTAGTTCATTGAACCAATAATGGGGACACCTAACCCTAGAGTGGCCCATTCAAAGGATGGTTTGTGTCTGCTTCAAAATGTTGAGCTTACCATCAGACGATCTTGGCATTCTGAGCTCAGAAATACTAAGAGAGGGAGTTAGCAACAGGTTCAGAACCTTAAAGAATGTACTGAGATATCATGAAAGGAGAGTTCAGACTATAGTCATGAAGGGACAAATGCCAGAGAGACAGAGGTACCAGCAGAGGGACAAGAGAGGCTGGCCCATGAGAGACAAGGAGTGGCCTTAGTCCTGGGTGTTCTCTGGGCTCAAAACCTAAATTACAGAAATCATGAAAAGTCTCCTTTTACTTGAGAGACTTACTATGAAAACCACCACACTAAAGTGATCAGTGTGCAAAAATCCCACAGAGAATCTCTAAGCTTCATGAGGTCATCTAAGTTATTTACCATCCCATCCCTAGCACCCCCTGGAGTGACAAGCATGAAGTAGATGAGTAAATATTTCTTGAATTAATAAATGTACTCTTTGATCAATTAACACTGTATAATTTTTAGAAATTTAATTTTGTCTTTTACATTTAGCATAAATATATCTAAAACCACATTGTATGTAACTAAGAAGACTATTCTTAAAGATTGCAAAAAATAAAATTTACTATCAATATTGATAAAATTAACTACTTTCTTAGACTGGCTTTTAACTTTAAACTCTTGCTTACCTAGATGAAAACATTATGAAAATAGGGCTTTAATGAAGTACAGATTTTCTAAAAGTAGGTACCATCCTTAGAGTCTATTTGCAGGTTGAAGGAATCTGCTATTTTCTAGTTATATTCTTACCTATTTATTATTTGGAAGGTGGTCAAGCCTTGACCCTTGTATTCTGTACATATTGGCTCCTCCTTCTATTTATGAGCTATTCCAGTGATGGATGTGTTGACCATCCACTATCATTCTTGCCTTGTCTCTTATGTGACCAAAAATAATGTTTCCGAAAGAGAAGTAAATGGGGTTAGGACATGCTGTCTGTGGCCAAGGAAACAAACAAAGCAAAGTTAATTCTTCAGAATACTATTGCATAGCCACAGGCAATGGAATTGATCCCGGAGAATCAAGCTCATTACCACAAGGATCTCGACCCATCATCATTCATTCATTTGACCTGGAATGTGCATAGTTTACAAAGGCAGCCTTAAATCATCAAGAGCAACTTTGTTTGCAACTTCCTTTGTGGAAAATGATTGGTATATTATTTGAGATGATCTGTGGAAAATATATAAAGTTAGTTAACATGTATGGCTAAAATCCAAACAAATACAGTTGTAACAACTGTCTTCTCAACATATTTATAAGATCATTTAAGATTTCACTGTCATTGTGTAGGAGGAAAGATTTAAAATCAAATGCACGTGAACAAAATAGAGACAAAGAGTACAAAGATGATCTTAAATGGAGGTAGCTTGTGTTCTGAGGGGTTTTGAACTATATAGACTTTTATTTTTACGTGGTATGCAAGGATTTGCAGATATTTTCACATAATATCTATAATTGTTAAGTACCTATTATGTACCAATTGTTTTGCCTATTACCACCCTTTGCAATAAACACGGGACTCATTCTCTATAACCTAGTGTTAATTTCTTCAGTTTGTATTTGGATACCTTACCCATGGTTACACAGCTAACAAAAAAACCAGTTACAGTTAAAATCTAGATATTGTTGATTCTCATCATTGTACTGTTTTTACTCAGTCTTTCATAATAGTTGAGGCAAGGAAAATACAAAGATAATTGGTTGTGGGCTCTTTTTTGCTCTTGTAAAACTAATCTGAATGTGAACTAGAAGGGAGAAAAGAAGCACAGGATCAATATCTGAATATATTTTAAGTAAAAATCAAAACCCTAACCTTAAATTACATCACGGGTGCCTACAAAGAAGGCTTGAGGGTTTTAATAGAATGCCTAATGTAAAAGCATTTACGTCTTTGCTGTGCTCAAACCTGGGGTTACCTTCAGTGACTCCAATTTAGAATCACCTTCTGTGGAAGTTTAAGAGATTAAATCCATTGGAAATACCAATAAATATGAATCAGCACTAAGGTAATTATTTGGGTTAACATTGGTTGACAGACTTCAAGAGCTACCATTTGATCAAGGCCTGTAAAATGCACGCATACAAGTTGACATCTTAGATTGGAGGGATAATCATCCATTGAATCAGTCTTGTAAATGCACAAACATAAAAACGGCAAATCAAAACCTGAATGGAAAATAGCTATCACCTTTTTGTTTGGAATAAATATGAAAACATACCAAAAGTGAAAAATGGTTTGGAAGCGTCAAGTGGGCCTGGCCTGCCTGGAAGGACGGGGCGCTGGTCACTGGGGGAAAGACGCCAGTGGCATGGCAGTGGTGTTAAACACGTGAAGGGGACTTACACTTACTCCATGAAACTCCCGAAGTTGAAACTAGAACCAGTGGATGGAATACACAAGGAGGACAACTTGTGATGAAAATGGAATGGCACGGGCTGCTGTGGGAGGTAATCGAGGTCTCCTTACATTCGAAGCACCCTCCTAGAAGCTAAATAACCACCATTCAGAACGTTCTGGGAAGGGACACAGGCACACAGGTGGCGGACATCCCTGGACTCTTAGCTACAGCATTCACTTATGCGTCCCGATGCCCATGAGTCTTTAAATCCTTTTATTCTTGCTATATTTTGAATCTGAGCAATTAGTATGATTTCTGTGGTCCCTCCCCCTCCCTCCTGAGTTATTTCCTTCTGTACTGTTTTGGATTATGTAACGGTGATACTTCATATCAGGTTGCTTTTAGATAGCGTGTGCTTCATTCGGTTCTGTGAATTTGGTTGTTGTCGGTTCAGATTCTGATTGTCGTTGCTTTCTTTGGAGATACTCTTTTAAAACATTTGGCAGCAAATGAGTGAAGATTCTGCTTTGTGGGCTTTTTGGTTTTGGATGGGGAAAAAATTAAACTTTTTGATTCATAACAGTAAAAATTCAGAGGTAAATATTTTTAGGGTCAGACCCACGATCCTGCATACATTGTTTGCCTGACAATAGGCGGAGAGCCTAACTACTTGAAAATGCAAACAAAAATGTAAGCTACTCATGTTCCTCTTGGTTTGCAAATGCTGAATGGTTTTGCTTTAAGGCACATGCCATAAAGTCAGCACTTGCTGTCTCGTTGTCACTGGTGCAACATCTCCGGACCCTCGAGTAGGCAGTAGTAGTTACTAAAATGCTCAGCAGTGTTTCTTCCAGACCAAGTCATCATGCTGTATTCTGTAATTTTATTCATGGAAACGTAAAGAGTGTTTACAGTGCGGTATCTTTCTAGGATCAGGATAGTGGGAGGAAAAGTGGAAAAATGTCCAAACCTCTTTGCATGGCAATGATGGCATTACTGGTGTGTTTAATAAAACCTTTATTGGTACATTTTCCGGTGTGGTGGCATTGGCAGAGACGGTCCCCCTTTGGATTTGGAGCTCAGCAGCTGATGAAATACAGTAAACATTAATCTGGGATGGGCTGCCAGTTTTGGAAAGCCAGGTGACATTTTATTATATTTGTACCGAGCAGGGGCTGTGTCCCATACTGCCGTAGCTTCCGCTGTCAGAGGCTTAGCTGGCATTATGGAAAAAAAAAATGGCAGGCCTGAGAATCTTATCCCCTGAAATGAAAGTCGAATGCCAAATTGAAATTCCTGTAGGATTTCCGATAGCAATGGGGGAATTGAGAAGCCCACAATTAAGCATATGGGCATTAAGATAATTGTCAGATCTGTTGGCGGACATGATAGAAGACAGATGGGTACGAATCAGTGCGCTCCACTGCAGCACCCTGGGAGACAATTTGACGTTTTACCTGCCTGAGCTACTCTGCCATATTTGTCACTGAATGTACAGCACGGCATCTTACTGAGTGTGAAGTGTTTTGCAGGGTTCTGTAGGTGTGTGTGCGGTCCTTCAGCGCCCTCTAGTGAAAGGCACTTGGGAGTCTTGTTTTTCAAAGGCCCGTGTTCCTCCGGCTGGTCCTTGCTGCCCCTGGAAATAAACTCCACGGTTCCTCTCCCCCTTTCAGGTTGGGGCCCATCGTGAAGACGGTGTGGCCCTGAGAGGCAGCCATTCTCTTGTGCCAAACCAGGTTCCAGTTCCACAGCTTCCTGTCCAGTCTGCAACTTCCCCGGATTTGAACCCACCCCAGGACCCTTACAGAGGTAGGTCTGCCTCCGAAGGCCCTTCCGACCTCACTTAGACAATAGTGAATCCAGTGTTGATCCCAAGCTTACTTGGCATACACTCCTCAGGAAGCACTGGCAGAAAACCAAGAATCAAATCTGGTACAAAAATGGTAAGCAAATGGGAAAGCAGTTAGAACGTAGCCGGCTAATTGTGTTTCTTCAGTAACTGTTTTCCTCAAACATCCTCTGAAATCCTGGTCCTATTTCAGCAGGGAATGAGACAACAGACTGATGAGAGGAAATTTTATTTTAGCTATTTCCACATTTTACTCATTCAGGTCCTCTAATGTGGTTAGTTGTAGCCTGAAAATGATATTTCCAAATGAATAGGAAGGAAGGAAATTGTTTTTGTCGTTTAAGATGGAAGGAAATGTAGGTACATTTAAAAACTGGAACTTGGTGGAATGATTTTCACTTTTCGTCTCGCCCCATAATGATTGCCTCAAACCACGGACCTCACTCAGCTTTTCATGACCCCAGGAAGTTATACCACAGGAGCCAGACCTGGGTCCCATGCTCCCTGTGCAACTGGCTGGCCCGGTGACTGGCAGACACTTAAATTCTCATCACCCACCCCCCCCCCCCATGTTTAGAGTAAAGGTGATAACACTGCCCCGGGAATATGCATAGGCTTTTTACCACTGGCTAAACATTGTACAAATTGAGTGTTAATTATGTGTGTGTATGTGTGGGTGGGTGTGTGTGTGTATGGAGAGAGAGAGAGAGAGAGTCAGTGCTTCTTAAACTTGAGTGTATATAAGCGTGACTTGAGGACCTTGTTAAAGTGCAGATTCTGATTCAGTAGGTCTGAAATTCTGCATCTCTACTGGGCTCTGGTGATAAGGATGCTTCTGGACCACAGACCAATTTTGAGTGACTACACAAATTACAAACAGAGAATACCCAATAGGCATGCTTATACCTTAGAAATAAGTGGATACATGAGGGTCACGTTTTAAAATGTATTGTGATCTTGAAAGTTGAGCAGTGATAAAGCTAAAAATTTGTTCAGTGAGCAGCTAACTGCTTTCCATATGTACCATTTTTAAATGCTGATTACTCCTTGAGGATAAGAGAAACCTAATTTCAGAATATCATTAGGGTATCTATTGAAGTCTTGACTGCACATATTTAGCGTACTCCCTGGGAATTATATTTTAAGGACATTTTTCTATTAAATCATTGCATATGGAAGAAACTCAATATAATAGCTGATATTTACTTGGGTTCTTAATCAGAACATTGCGGTGTGTGATTTTCATGATTATGATTTTCATTGCAATTAAGTTGATGTTTTGTAGACAGTGAAATTACCATCTACTCCAAAAGATTGCAAAATAGAATTTAACCTCAGAGCCAATGCAGGGAAAACTTGCTTCCACAGGTGCATTTTTGAAACTTCACCAGATCACATGGAAACAAATGCGGCAGAAGGATCACAGTTCAGCAGCATGAACTATATGGCTGGCAGCTCGCGGTCTGCAGTGTGTGTGCGTGTGTGTGTGTGCGCGCGTGCGTCTAGTGTTTGGCAGAAACATCACCTGCTCTCTCTCTCTCTCTCTCTCTCTTCCGTTAGGCATGCCGCCAGGATTGCAGGGCCAGAGCGTCTCCTCCGGCAGCTCTGAGATCAAATCTGACGACGAGGGGGACGAGAACCTGCAAGACACGAAATCTTCCGAGGACAAGAAGTTAGATGACGACAAGAAGGATATCAAATCGATTACTAGGTCAAGATCTAGGTAACAGTATATGATACTGTCGCTTCATTTAATTCCTTTATTGGACTTTGATGAAGTGAACAGAACAGGAAGAAACCATTCAGTTTTTTCCTGGCAGGTAAATCGACAGCTGAAAAGAAAATTAAAGGCCTGCTCTAGAGCTACCGAAGTATCGTTTGAGATACTGGTACTCTAGTGAAGCCTACAGTGTCTTTGCATTTGTGAATTTGGACGCAGTGCTAATTACACACGGTAAAAACAATTTGTAACTGATTCAAGTGCAAACAGTTGATTTTTAAAATGATGCATATTCTGCAAATTTGGTCCGAAATGATCTTTCCAAAATATTTCTAAAAAAGAGATCTTAGCCGTGTTAAAAACTCCATTGAGGTATATGCAGCTATGACTTTTTTCTGATCTTGAACGTGAGAACATACTGATTTCCCAGCTTTATCTCAAATATGTTGATCTATCTAATAATAATACCTAAACTGCTCGCTTTTTTCTCCCAGATACTCCCTTCTACAGAAAATACAACTGCAGGAAAATAGCTTCTGGTTGGTTTTCTTAAATATCCAATATCTTTAAATTAGAGTCTTTCTCGTGGAATGTTAACTCTAGTCTGACGATCAGATGGTTTTCGAACACCGTGGCCACTTGCTCATAATCGCCTTTATAATCATTGGGATAAATTGTAGGACATCCCCTGCTAAAATTTCCAGAAAATGGTACAAGCTTCTTACCCCTTACCTCCCACCATCACTACAGAGTCTCCTGACGCTTGGCCACATTGGTGAAACTTTAAGGAGGGGCTTTCGCATCCCTGCCGTCTTCTCTGCCACTCCCGTCAGTTCTCAGTAATTCAACTAGTGGCCGTGACTTATGCATATTAGTAGATTCTTGGAAGTTTCCGAACAACCTTCTTATTGAAACCGTTATTCTTGTGACATTTACCTAATGCCTCCCAAACTGGGATGTGAGACAATGCTAGGTAGTTTTATTTGCAAAACCAACCTATTTACTATTTGTAAGTGAATAATCGGGCCTAATTAGTTACTAGCCTGAATACCTTTGGAAAACAAGTTCCCACTTTCAGACCCACTCTGTGAAAGCTGTGACACCTGTGTGATGTTTAAAAGTGTTACTCAAAATTTTAACTTCAGGGAAGGGCCACCACAGACTTGGCTGTGTTCTCTTTTCACTTGTTACAACCTGTTTGTGTAGTGGAATGTGGACGTGAATTAACGGTAACCTTGACTTGGCTGCCATCAGCAGAAGTTAGGGGTGGTGGGGAGGAGGGTTCAGCAGAAGTGAGGAGGCTTAGATGACACTGAAAGAGAGCCATTTCCCACAGGTTCAGTCCAGTTGTGTGTTCACCAGCACACATCGATGGCAGACGGTCCCATCTGGCAGGGAGTATATGACCCATAGGGAGATGAGCCAAGCCTTAAGGCATCTTTCTTTGGTGTCTTCCTCTTCCCCTCCCTTACAAGTGTTGTTGGCTTACATGCATCATCTGTATTTGCAACATGTGCTTGCAACCCAAAGAATCCCACTCCCATTTGTGATTGATTGGAGCTTCTCAGCTATAATTGGTCCTTATTGCAATTTGGAAGCTACCCAGAGATTCTCCAAACTGGAAGATTCAGAGCCACACATGTTAAGCCAACATTCATTAAGTGTACATTAAATTGACTAGATAACTTACCCCATGTTCTCCTGCTCTGAAATATTGTGATTAACACCTTTATTCTGTGAACATTTCAGATTTGTAGAATTTTAAAGTAGAGGTTAACCATCATGGTCATTTAGATGAATGCTTGGACCTCCAGGTTAACATCCTTACAGATGTTCACCTCCATATTGTTTCATATAATGAGGAGCCTATTACTTTTTCAGTGAAGTTGACCTCACTTTTTATATCTCTTATGACATCTCTTATACCCAAAAAGCTTCTTGCTCATGTTAACTCAAACTATAACACTCAGAGGCATGACAGCCAGAAACAGACAGGAGGAATATTGCCTTTCCAGACTATACTGGATCCAACCATGCCTTTGCTATGAAATGTAATATTTTGGTTCTAACCATCAGAGATTAGCTTTTGGGCTTCATTTTTGACTCATGATGAGGTCATGGTCATTTATAACCAGTAGCTGTTTGGTATTTAGTCCGTCGTATTCTGTTTGCTTTGCACAGTGCGTGTCAACTCAGATTTTCCCAACTTGTTTTGGGGGCTCACAAATGTCCATGATGTTAAAAGCCATGGAGATCATGGTTTTTCTAGCCTTTTTATTTAACACATGGAGAAAATGAGACTCAGATACATTAAGTGGAATAGCCATGCCTTCAGAGCTAGTTATTAGTGAAACATGGACAAAAGTTCTCTGTCTGCACTCTCATTGCTCTGGTGTCTTGAATGTAGGGCCTTCTTACTCCTGTTTCAGCTGTATCGTGTTCATTCTGACCTGTCCGAGTCTTTTCTCAAGCACTTGTTTTCCTCAGGTTCCAGATGTCACAGTATGAAAGTTAAAAACGACAGCACACACACCTTCAGTCTGTGTAAAACGCTCTGCTTTGTGGCCATGCAGACTAGCCTCGAGGCTAAGTTGACCGTGGCCTTGCTTGGCAGAGTGTAGCCTCGTTGATAAAAAGCCGTGCTTGCCCTTTACCCCCTACATCAGCATGGGCACACAGTGGGCCCTAACTTTAACCCCTCTGGTTTTGTTTGGGTTGATTGTCTGGGAGAAACGGAATGTCTCGTGTATGGATTGTCACAGCCATCTATAGCAGTCCCAAGTTCAAGTGGATGTAAAATCCTGCCGAGGACAACAGCTGAAGATGGACACATCCCCAGAAAACTCTGGAAGAAAACAAAACCAATTTAGAGACTTTCTTTGTCCCCACACCATTAGAAAATGTCGCATCCCTTTTGTCCCCCAGCAATAACGATGACGAGGACCTGACACCGGAGCAGAAGGCAGAGCGTGAGAAGGAGCGGAGGATGGCCAACAATGCCCGCGAGCGCCTGCGCGTCCGTGACATCAACGAGGCTTTCAAGGAGCTCGGCCGCATGGTGCAGCTCCACCTCAAGAGTGACAAGCCCCAGACCAAGCTCCTGATCCTCCACCAGGCCGTGGCCGTCATCCTCAGCCTGGAGCAGCAAGTCCGAGGTCAGTGCCCCCGCCGCCTCCTCGTAGGGGTCACGGCAGCCTGCAGCTGCAGGGAGTAGGGATCGACTTGCCGGCCTGGAGCGGGAGCAGAGAAGCAGCCCCATAAGCATGGTTCAGAGTCACGGGGTCAAGTGCAGATCGCCTCTGAATCTGTAAGGCAGCCCCCCTCTCTCCCATGGCTAAGGTACAGGACGCTCTTACAAGTAAGACGGCACCACAGTGCTTTCGTACGTACTCTCAGGAATCCACGTTTGGTATCTTTGTTTTACCAGCTTTCTTATCCTGTGAAGCCGTCCAGCTTGTACTGGTGACCCACCAAATGCATGGCTATAGCGTGCCTTTGCTGGCTCTTCCTCTCGCTGGGTGACGTGGAAACCCCGATGGAGGGTCAGCAGACAAGAGCGCATTACTGCCCTCTACCAGAAGCCGTGGGCACTAACCACATTCTCGGCTTCACTCTTCCTTCCAGAGAGGAATCTGAATCCGAAAGCCGCGTGTCTGAAAAGAAGGGAGGAAGAGAAGGTGTCCTCAGAACCTCCCCCGCTCTCCTTGGCGGGCCCGCACCCTGGAATGGGAGACGCGTCAAACCACATGGGACAGATGTAAAAGGGCAAGTGTGCTCTCTGCCATTTCGGAAATCCCTTCCTTTGTCACTCTCCTCCCCGAGGCATCAGCCATAAACGTCAACATTCGCCCCAGTTAACAAATTTTTCCCCTTTGGGGAAAAAAAAACAGTTTAAAAATAAAACGTTTACTTCCTCTGTTTTAGGTGTATGAATTAATTTTCCTCTCTTTTTCCCTTCTCAGGTCCAAGTTGCCACATTGCTTCATTAATACAAGAGACCACTTCCTTAACAGCTGTATTATCTTAAACCCACATAAACACTTCTCCTTAACCCCTTTTTTTGTAATATAAGACAAGTCTGAGTAGTTATGAATCGCAGACGCAAGAGGTTTCAGCATTCCCAATGATCAGAAAACCGAAAAACAAACAAAAAAAAAAAAAGAAAGAAAAAAGTGCAACTTGAGGGGTGACCCTCTAACATATCATTCAGAATGTGCAAAGCGGTGTGTGCAGGCTGAGACGCAGCCCAGAGACTGAATGGCAATCTTTCCACACTGTGGAACAATGCATTTGTGCCTAAACTTCTTTTGGAAAAAAAAAAAATATAATTAATTTGTAAGTCTGAAAAAAATATTTAATTTAAAAAATTGTAAACTTGCAATAATGAAAAAGTGTACTTCTGAAGACAACTACATGAACGTTTTTGTTGGTATTCAAGTCAGCTAGTGTTTATTATTACCGGATATCGAATAAGGGAAGCTCGGCTGCCCTCGTAACAAAACCAGCAAACGTCCTGATGACAACAAAGTGATGACATTAGCCATTCCTTAGGGTAGGAGGAACAGATGGATCTTATAGACCTATGACAAATATATATATAAATATATATATAAATATATATTAAAAATTTAGTGACTATGGTAAGCTTTTGTTCATTTGTTTCAGACTTTTTTCTCCTGTAAAAAAATAGTACTGATTAACTTTTTTAAAAGAAAGATTTTACTGTAAATACGGATTTTTTTTCTTTTTTTTTTTCTTTTTTCTTTCCTTTCCTTTTCTTTTCTTTCCTTTTTTTTTTTTTTTTTTTTTTTTTTTTGGTCTTTCTGTCCCTTTCCCTGGTTTGTTATCGTAACCTGTAGTGCCGACTCTGCTTCTGGAGAGGTGACACAGGATAAAATGCTGACCCTGATGTTGTTTTTCATTCATAAATAAGTAGAAAGTTGTTTCTCCAGTCTTTTGGGAACACAGGACTTAAAAGTCACATCATGTGTAGATATTACAAGCAGCATTACCAAGACATGGCAAAAAGAGTTTGTCTGAACTGTAATGTTGCGTTTGTGACCCTATTCTGGGATTTTCAGAGGTACAAGGTTAGAATGCTACAATGTTACCACTGTGCCTTCCAATGTTTATATCATCGGAAACATAACATAATCAAAGTGGCTGTGATTTAACAAAATGATTAAGGTGTTACCTACATGTGTAGCCGAAGTAGTGTGCAGTGAGGCGTTTCTGAATACATGGTCAGATTTTTGGAAAAAAAACAAAACAAAACAAAAAAAAAAACAAGTAAAGTTCAAAAACCATCAAATGAGAAAATTGCAAGTAGTGTGACAGAGCTGATTGATTTTGTTGCTTTCTTGATTTTTTGTTTTCAAAATGGGTTTACTAAGATGTAGATGACTTAACTGCCTCCTCCTTCGTCTGAAAAAATGCCAATATTCAATCATCATGCAGCATTATAACAAGCCTTATAAGTCCTAAAGCATTAAGTTGCACTTTCTTGAGGAGGGGTAGTGCAGTATTTCTCTGGCCAGTATGAATGAAGTTTATACTTAACATATTTGATAGAAACATAGATCAAGCTATGGCACAGCAACTCATCAGATAGCTAGCTTTGACGTCTGGGCACAATTGAACCAACTTCCATCGTGAATCTTTATAATGATTGACTTTGGTGTATAGTGTGCAGTAAACAAATAGTGCTCCTAGTTAAGTACTTGTCAGCATCCTTTTGTCTCTAACTTGTTTCTATTTTTACAGCCACACAATCTTGGCATGTATTAAGAAAAAAAAAATCCCTGTTCAAGTAGTTTTTCCACCTATCAGCACTGAGTAAATGCCATAAATCCATCGAAATGGTCTAAATGTTCCATCTGTTCTCCTGTTTTGCCAGTTATATAGTAATGAAATACATTTGTAAATTTTATGCAACAAATGGCAAACGTATCATTATTTTGAAATCGTGTATGTAAAAGTTATATTTTTACATGTAGACTCTTGTTATTATGTGTTTTAATACATTGTATCAGTTTTTGTTGTTTTTTTTTTAAACTGTGTGGTTTAAAAAACGTCTCATTTAAATGAAATAGTGAGCTACAAGAATCTGAATTTTATGTTCATTTCCGAAAATGTAAGAACAAATAAGATAGTTACCACGTGGTCATCTTTTACAAACCCATAAACATTTTGATTAGCTGTGTGTGTGTTGAAAACTGTAAATATGTTCAGTAGCGATAAAACTAAAATACTTTGATTTGTTGATAAGTTCCTAAAATGTGGAGGTGGATTAAAAACTTAGGAGAATAGCAGAAATCAAACTTCATGAAGTTATGTTGAGACTTTCCTGTGAAATGTACGAACAAAGGGGCTCAAAGAAGGGCACGGAAGACAACATTGTATACTCTCCCCTCCTCCTGAACAATGGCAACCATGTGTACTTGTTCCCTCAGTATGTTCAAGATTTCCTTTTAGTGGTACATTCTGTACTCATTTTGTATAGTCTACCAAGGCGGGTATCCCTAGGAACAATATTATATAGGAAGCAGGTATACTCTGATCACATTCAGGATAAGTGTACAGAAGAAAATACGGTGTTTACTCTTTAGGGAACTGGAAATACTCCCTGCATTGATGTACATTTTAAGAATGGCACTTTTGATACGTGTTATCATAAAGGTGCTTAATAGAGCTGATTTAAAGTTTTTCAAACCTGTAAGCAAAGCAAAAAATTAAATTGTAGTTGATTATTTTTTAAATTGGTGCTTTATATTTTGTTCTCAAACAGAGTTAAAAGCTGCAATTTATTGTTCACCAGCTTTGATGTATTCATTACTCAGTAATGTAATACCTCTATTGTTGAATTCCCTTTGGAA